>NW_015169184.1:459665-498157 GCF_001447785.1 Gekko japonicus | reverse complement strand
ACGAAGGCGCACGGAACGCTGTTACCTTCCCACCGAAGTGGTACCTATTTATCTACTTGCAATTTCTTGCTTTCGAACTGCTAGGTTGGCAGGAGCTGGAACTAGAGATGGGAGCTCACTCCGTCATGTGGCACCCGGGTCTCGAACTGCCGAACTACTGACCTTTCACAGCCTGCAGTTCAGCGTCTTAACCACTTGGGCCACCGCAGCTCCATAAAGTGGCATGGCTACTTATATATTTTGCTCTTCTTTTAGAAAGCTCAGAGCAGGGCTCCCAGGAGTCCCCCAACTAGGTACTGATGAGCTCTACACCTTAGGGGTAGCAGCCTTTTGGTGTGTGTGAGTGTGTGGGGGGGGTGAGTTCTCTTGGAATTACAACTGATATCCAGACTACAGAGATTGGTTCCCCTGAAGAAAATGGCTGCTTTGGAGGGTGAACGCTGCAGCATCACATCACTGCTCAACTCCCTCCCCTCCCCAAACTCCACAATTTCACGGTTCTGCCCCCGTATCTGCCAACTTGGAGTTGGCAACTGTACACCTGCTTAAACTCAACAGTGCCACTTACACATGCACTGGCATTTTCCTGATGTTTGTTTAGAGCCCAAGGATATCCCTTACCTATGGGATGTCCTTCCCCCTTTGAGTTCACCTGGCAGTAGGGTTGCCAGGTCCCCCCTTGGCCACCAGTGGGGGATGGGGGGGTAGAATTGCCAGATCCAGATTGGGAAATTCCTGAAGATTTGGGGATGGAGCCTGGACAGGGACCTCTGTGGGGTACAATGCTACAGAGTACACCCTCCAAAGCATCCATTTTCTCCAGGGGTACCCATCTCTGTAGGCTGGAGATGAGTGGTAATTCCAAGGGATCCCCAGGTCCCACCTGGAGGCTGGCATCCCTACCTGGCTCCTGTGCTGCTCTCTTTTAGGTGCCAGGCCAAAAGTTTCTGTTTATCCAGCCTTTTAATTGCTAATATTTTAACACAGTTTTTATTGGGAAATTCCTGAAGATGGCTTAAGTGGTTAAGACGCTGAACTGCAGGCTGTGGAAGGTCAGTAATTCAGCAGTTCGAGACCCGGGTGCCGCAAGACCCAGTGAGCTCCCATCTCTAGTTCCAGCTCCTGCCAACCTAGCAGTTCGAAAGCAAGAAATTGCAAGTAGATAAATAGGTACCACTTCGGTGGGAAGGTAACAGCGTTCCGTGTGCCTTGGTGTTTAGTCATGCCGGCCACATGACCACGGAAACATCTTTGGACAGCGCTGGCTCTTCGGCTTTGAAACGGAGATGAGCACCGCAACCCTAGAGTCGGATTCGACTGGCTTTCGAGCAAGGGAACCGTTACCTTTTAGCTCAGAAACGGTTACCTTGATTTTAACCTGTTAAATGATTCTTGCTTTTGTGCTCTGGCTGAGTTTTTAATGCTGGGTTTTAAGTAATAAACTTTTAGCATTTTATGTCTTTATTACCTTTTGGTTCAGAAGCCGTTTAGAGATGTGTCAAAAAGTTTTCTAAATAAAGAAATAAATTGCTACATTCAGAGGCCGTCAACCTCTGAATGCCATGCTAGGTTGCAATACCAGGAGGAGGAGGAGGAAGAGGAGAAGGAGAAGAAGAGATTGATTTATACCCCACCCTTCACAAGTGACCTGATGGCACTTTACATACATACATACATACATACACAACAAATATAATTTACAGAGAAAGGGAAAGGAAGCATTTAGGCTTATTTTAACGAGAACTTTCTGGGATGTTTCAAAGTGCGTTTTTTTCTATCTTTATATGAAAACTCAGTCTCTGAACAAAGTTTAAACTTTATGGTAACAACATATATACAGAGCTCTCTCACTCTTGGCCTCTTCTCATTCCGTCAGGCCCCAAGGGAGGAGAAACAGAAAGTGGGTGTTACCTTTGCCTAATTCCTGGCTCCCCCCAGGAACGACAACATAATCATTTCCCCCATGTAGTCTTACAGTTTTATTATGATCCAAGATCAATCCCATAGAATCATTTTTTTCTTTTAACAGAGCAAATTTAAATACATTATACATAATTTTTGAGGTGTACTGGTCTCTTAATAACACACTTATTTCGAGTAAAGTTCTAGTGTGACCTCTGTCGACTGTCCTCCTATTTTCTTCTCCCCCTCTGTCTCAAGGCATATCTTTGGTGCAGTCTCTTCTTCTCCAAGCCTCTCAGCTGGATGGTTTCCATGGATCTGCTGTCACTCCACTGTCTGCTTTTAATATGTGGTGGTGCTGTACCTTTATTAGATTCTACCTTGTGCTGCTGTATCGCCTAATAGTGGAATTGCTGTCTGATCCCGTGTAACCACAAAGTCCAGGCTGTATTTGTTGCCTGTTCTTGAGTTAGTAATTTGGACTTCACATTTTCCCACTGGCTTCACTGTAGTGTGATTATACATAGTTAACAACTGGTTGGTTTCTTCCAGGAGAATGCTGAGATTCACTATGTGCCTCAGGATTGCAACTGGCACCACAATCTAATCGGAATTTTATTGTTTTATCCCCAAGAACGATGACTACATATGAGTGTTTCTGGTGCCTTGCTGGGTTTTCCTGTACTGCATTTAACACTTGATCAGCTACCCAAAACATATATTCACATTCAGTATCCGTCACTCCCCATATTCCCCATATGCACTCCACACTAAACTCCTCCTTCTAGGTCTTTCATGCCTGGGCTAAGTTCAAGGCTTAGAGGTTCAATGTTTCTGGTGGTTTCAGACCCTCCATTTCCCCACTTTCGTTTCCTGTGGGTAGTTATTTTTTCCTCCTTTGTTTTCAGTTCTACTGACTGATTGTTGCAGGTCTTCTGTCTAGGATTCAGTCACTACTGCCACCATGTTTCAAAGTGTGTTATTTCTCTTGTTATATTAAAACACTCTCAAGTCTTTGAACAAACTTTAAACTTTATGGCAACAACTTATTTATTGAGCTTTCTCAGTCTTGGTCTCAGACACTAACAAAAGAGAAACAGAAAATGGTTGTTACACTTTCCTAATTCCTAGGTCCTCCCAGGAAGTACTATTTAATCAGTTTTTCCATATTGCTACACGGCAGAGCTGCGGTGGCTCAAGTGGTTAAGACGCTGAACTGCAGGCCTGTGGAAGGTCAGTAGTTCAGCAGTTCGAGACCCGGGTGCCACATGATGGAGTGAGTTCCCATCTCTAGTTCCAGCTCCTGCCAACCTAGCAGTTTGAAAGCAAGAAATTGCAAGTAGATAAATAGGTACCACTTCGGTGGGAAGGTAGCAGCGTTCCGTGCGCCTTGGTGTTTGGTCATGCCGGCCACATGACCACGGAAACGTCTTCGGACAGCGCTGGCTCTTCGGCTTTGAAACGGAGATGAGCACCGCAACCCTAGAGTCGGATTTGACTGGCTTTCGAGCAAGGGAACCTTTACCTTTACCTTTTACACGGCTATAGTAACAATCTTATAGAGGAAGAGATTCCTACTTAAAATTCTAGATCAAAGAACAATGCTGTACTTGTCCTTTCCTTCTCACAAAGCTAACCAGAGCTTTAGAGGAGCTATTTAAATTGTGGCAGCAATCTGTCGCCAGTGTTCTGGGGAGAATTCCAGTCATGGAACTGTCATGGCATATGAAATTTGGCCCGGCATGTTAGTAACTTAATGATCACAGTATGAAGTGGTCTCTTTTAGTTTCCTATAAACACAGTGCTTATCCAGGAACCCTGTTCCCAGCACATTCAGCCACAGAAAGGTAATCAAATATGTGAAATTGTGCATTGCCGGCATGTGCAATCCAGTTTTATGAGTGGTGAGAACAATCAAATTAAGACCTGTTTAACCTAGGGGTGTCAAACATATGGCCTGCAGGCCAGAAATGGCCTGTCCAGGGCTCTTATCCGGACCATGAGCAGCTGGTCATTACCTCTATTGCCAGATGACAGAGGCTGTGCATTATGTCCCTGTATTCTGTCCCAGTAATAATGAGTAATGGGCGGTGGAAGTGGAAGGGCAGGCATCAGGGAGATACTTTAAGGAAATACTGTATGAATGTTAACGTTTTAAGCATGTTTGTATTTTGAATAAAAATAATATTGTTAATTGGTTTTGCCTGTGTCCTTTATAAAGTTTGTATCTCCTGTACCTTGCATTACATTTTATGGCACACATGACCCAGCCTGGTCCAACAAAGTGACACTTATGTCAGATCTGGCCCGCATAACAAACGAGTTCGACAGGCTACAATCTAAGCAGCTGTGAACTCTTTCAGGTCCTCGAGAACTTGACTGCTCCTTGCTCCTGGAACCTGAGATCTGTAGCCAGATACCTGTTGAGCGGTCCCACGACACTTGCTCCAGGGAAAGCCCCGTTGAAGCACTGTGTAGAACCTCACATGCTCTATCTTTAGAGTCAGAATGCCAGCCACATAAAAGCTTTACAATAAAACACAAAGACAGAACCATTAAGTATGATAAAAAAATGAAGTCTTTATTCTTTTGGTTGAATTGTAATGTGGCTTACCGTTCTTTATGGTAATAGCATTTTCCTGCATGCAGTTCACCAACACACAAAGTCAACAGTTTCAGTAAAAGGAGGAATTAACATTTAATTTTTGCTTGTGAATGAAATTTAAAATAAAAGTCCTGATGTGATCAAATATATAAGTTCGCTACTTAGTTCTTGTGGGGAAAAATATAATTGTGGAACCGCATATAATACTTAGAAGACTTCTAGTGCAGCATGAATCAACAAGAATAAGATTAGTCTATGTAAACAAACACTGGAAAAGATCAAGGATTTTATGAATAAATAGACTAAATTGATACTGCTGATGCAGGCAGTGCTAGGAATTCAAACAAATCTTTCCCACCACATTTCAATTACAAGTTATAGCTATTTGGAAGCAAGTGCATTTTGGACTCAGTCTGAAAATTCACATTAAGATGTGTGCAAAAAATACAGTACTAATTAAAAAAAAAAGAACAGAAACCTAACATTACCTCCCATTCTCTCCTCTCGTTTTTCGACTACTTTGTGAAGTTCTTCGGTTAAAAAGTGCTGTGAACAGAAAGTAATAACTGCCTGTGACATCAACCTGAAAGTCAGTTTTGTTTTGTCATTTATGTACAAAATGCTGAAAAATAAAATCAAATGATATTTGTACACTATTTATAGTTGTTTTCCCTTAGAAAATTCTAAAACATGTATTTTTGAACAGATTAAGCTGTTTCCAACATGAAACATGTACAGTTTGGCTACACACTGTACAGCACTCACTCAAAAGAGAAGAATAAAATAAGAGCAAAGCAAGAAGCTGTTTTTCTTTTTTTAATCCCGAAAGCTGCAAACTATTGCTTGATGAAATGAGGAATGATGTCCGGTTGAACAATTTGTTTCACTTTTACCACTGATGTATGGCTTCCCATATTAGATTTCTGAACAAATCCAAGTAAGATACAGCAGCGAAGGCAAGAAGAATAAACAACATGCATCAGTGATAGCCTCCAAACTACTTATAATGGTACAGAATACATCATTTTTTTTCTTTTCAAGGCTTGCGAACTACACTCATTTGTGGTACATATTTGATGCAATAAATATTGTGCACAGGTCATTATTCCTTTGCTCAAACATGCACCACAGGGTTGAAAAAACTATTTACATAGACAGCATTATCTCATTGACACATACAATGTCAACCTTGCTGAGAGCAGAAGATGGCTAAACAATACTTGGGGGAGAAAGCAAAAAAACAAACAAACTTAAAAATGCTGGGTTTGTCTCCCCTACCCCACATCCCTTTCTTCCGGCCAGTTACACACTTTCCAAATCAATTTAAGTGAACACATTTTCTTGCCAAAACACTACACCTCCTCCCCTCCGCAATTTAAACTTCAATTCGTATCAACGTTACAACCAAATGGTCTGTTTAAAAAACAAAAAAAACCCCACAACCCTCTATTGAATAACTGTTGATTTTATGAGACTTACAGGCACATTAAGAATTGTCAGGATGAGACACAAAAGATGTATACTGTTGTTAAGCACCTCAGAATCTGGAGCCATCCTGAAACATGGAAGTATTTAAAACTCTTGTGCAAAGTCTTATCGTTTTCCATGCATGGTCTATAAGTGCAGCATGCCTTCATGCACATCGCTTCGGTCTGTACATTACAAGAGACTCAGACAGGAGAACAGCTGCTCCTCATATGCTCCCCCTACCCCCCTGCGCCCACCCACCCTGGAACAGAAAACCCATTTACAAAAATAGTCACATATAATAGTAAACAACCTGTGAATTAAAAAAATGACAACCTCACCAACACGGATTTTTGTAAAAATATGGCAAAAATGTGGCAGTTGGAATGCAAACAGTGGATACAGTTATTGTACTCGAGTGTTTTCATGTTAAACACGCAGAAATCCTAGCTTTGCACCTCTTTGACTGGTTCCTACAGTCTGGGTAGCCATTTTTCTTTCCTCTTCAGCAGTGTCAGCTGGTAATTAAAACAGTAACCCCCTCTCAAGGGTGCCGCCCTGTTTTACAGAGTAGCATTTGGATGACGAGGGGGTCACTGTCTTGTTAGTAGGCACTGACCTTAAGTATATATCTAACATTTGTATATATATTTATAGGTATATTTATATGTGAGTGTGTCTGCATGTGTAAAAACAGTCAGTTTGGCATAAACCTCCTATAGGGAGTCCTTTTGAAATAAGACTTTACTTTCTCAGGCTGTAAACAATTTGTCACAAATGGAACCATTCACTTTGCTCATTTTTTACTGTCCCTGATATCTTTACCTTTATCTTCTTTTTCTGATTTGTCTTTTTCATATTTCTCTTTGTCGGGCTTTGTAACGCTATCATAGGAAGGTGGAGAGGTTGTGGAAGGGGTCATATCGTTTTTTTCGGGAGTAGAATTCTCATTGAGTTTGTCAATTATCATATCTTCTTTGATAAGCGTGTCATCTCCAGCTTTGAGTCGATCTTTAAAAAGGCAGGAAATTTTTTTAACTTTTTGTTTTAAGAGGTAGCGCCTGAAGGCTCGCTGAATAATGACAGCAGATACTTCCTCTTGCTTTCGTTTCAACGTGGTTGTAATTGGTTCATAGGAGGCTTTGGAAGGATTGGCTTGCATAAACCGATCTTCCATCTGAACTCGAAGGGCATCCATTTCATCGCTTTCGCCCAAAACACGTTTTGTGAAAGCAAACAAGATGTCAAGGCAGTGAATTCTGTCACCACTTACCATAGGCAAGTCCATTGCAATAAGCTGAACCTTGTTTGGTTTTGGTATTAAAAGAGGTGGATCCAGTGAAGCAGCAAATTCGGAGAGTTTACTAAACTCTATGAATTGGGTCGCATCTGGATCAAACTTTTCCCAGACCTCATAGAACATTTCGAAGTCATCCTCGCTCAAAGGCTCAGCGCTCTCTTCTGTTGCAACACTGAAGTTCTCCAGAATAACAGCAATATACATGTTTACTACAACTAGAAATGATATGATAATGTAGCTGACAAAGAAGAAAATCCCAACAGAAGGGTTGCCGCAGTCTCCTTTGACTGAGCTTCCTGGATGATCTTTGTTAGGGTCACAGTCTGGCTCCCCACTGTTAAGAATGGGTGCTAGCAAACCATCCCAGCCAGCAGAGGTGGTAATTTGAAAAAGGCAGATCATGCTGTTACCAAAGGTTTCAAAGTTGAACATGTCATCAATCCCAACCTCTCTCTTGACGTAGGCAAAGTTGGACATTCCAAATATAGCATAGATGAACATGACGAGGAAAAGCAAAAGGCCAATGTTAAACAAGGCAGGCAGAGACATCATCAAGGCGAAAAGGAGAGTGCGGATCCCTTTAGCGCCCTTGATAAGCCGCAGGATTCGACCTATCCTGGCGAGTCGGATAACGCGGAACAAGGTGGGGGACACAAAGTATTTCTCAATAATCTCTGCTAGAAACATACCTAAAAAGGGGGAAAATATTAGGAAAGGTTAAAATTACATCTATTGAATGTTAAAAGTTGTACACTCCAGACTCAACCCTTTAAAATATTGACTATTTGTACATGAGCTCTCTCAGCCCCACCTACCTCACAGAGTGTCTGTTGTGGGGAGGGAAAGGGAAAGGAGTTTGTAAGCCACTCTGAGACTACAAGTGAAGGGCGGGGTATAAATCTAATCTCGTCCTCTCCTCCTCCTCTCCACGCTGTAGAAAATTAGATTCCAAGCTTTCTCTTAATGTACTATAAACACCTATAGCAGGTTAAGCCATGAGTGTTTAGCTAGGATACCTCTAGTAAGTGTGAGGATTTTTAAAAACACTGAAGGAGAGTAACATGAAATATTTCTCTCTGTATATGCTGAAGCACTTCTTATGCACACAAACACAAAAACCCTATGGAATGGTGAATACAATGGATAACTTATGTGATCTGTTAATTAACAGTGTTCAGTAATAAAGTCAGGGGTCATTTCCTGCAGGAGCGCACAGGAGCGGAGCTCCAGCAGTAAAGAGCCCAGGGGGCGGGCACATGCAACAAGCCACACCCCCTGCTCCCAGCAGCCCTCAGTCAGAGCAAGAAGCAGCCAGGTAAGTTGCAGAGCTCCCCCCCTGCCCCCCTGGCCCAAAACAGTCCAGTGGCACCTTTAAGACCAAGTTTTATCCAGGTACAAGCTCTCCCTCCTCTGCGAGGGCAGATCTGCACGTCCCCCCCCCACAATAGCTAGCAATCCAAAACAGTCCAGTGGAGCCTGAGCAGTGGGTGTTGCCTTCTGACACACTTCCGGCGATGTCAGGGGGTGTGGCATATGCAAATAAGTTATGCTAATGAGTTATGCTAATGAGCTCCTGCACCTCTTTTTCTACAAAATGACCCCTGATATTATAAAGTCTTCCTAGAAATTAAAGTAAAAAATACTTTTTAATTGTTTAAATTGTTCATGCAATTGAATTGATTTTGTAATTGAATTGATTTTGTCCTTACCTACAATGGATAAAATGACAACCACAAAATCAAAAATGTTCCAGCCAATGGTGAAATAATAATATCGGAGAGAAATCAGTTTCAGGACACATTCTCCAGTGAAAAGGACTATGAAGATCAGGTTAATTCGGTATAAAATGTTTTCCATTGCATCAGTTTGGTCATCTGTTTCCACCATCATGGTGACCATGTTAAGGCAGATGAGAATCATGATGCTGATGTCAAAGGCTTGCTTTGTTACAAAATCAAAAACCATCCCTTGGAATTTGTTCTGTGGATGAAGGAAAGGATGTCTTATTCAGTTAGGTAAAGGTAAAGGTTCCCTTGCTCGAAAGCCAGTCGAATCCGACTCTAGGGTTGCGGTGCTCATCTCCGTTTCAAAGCCAAAGAGCCAGCGCTGTCTGAAGATGTTTCCGTGGTCATGTGGCCGGCATGACTAAACACCAAGGCGCATGGAATGCTGTTACCTTCCCACCGAAGTGGTACCTATTTATCTACTTGCAATTTCTTGCTTTCGAACTGCTAGGTTGGCAGGAGCTAGAACTAGAGATGAGAGCTCACTCCATCATGCGGCACCCGGGTCTCGAACTGCTGAACTACTGACCTTCCACAGCCTGCAGTTCAGCGTCTTAACCACTTGAGCCACCGCAGCTCAAGTAAGCTTATTCAGTTACCTCATGATTTAGTCATATTACAAAAATATAGTTCTTCAGGACATTTGTAAATTCATTCCACAGTAAACTAATTAAGCTGCACTCAAAACGTGGTGTACTATGAAACTCATTCTTCAGAAGAGAAGGAACTGCTGCTAGGTGGCTTTTCTCACACTGCTCTAGTAGGATATAAACTACAAAGACCATAGGAGAGGAGTAGGCAACATAACTACCTCCTTGGCCTCTATCAGACCTTCCAGGAGGTGGGACAACATGGCACTGGAAATAAATGCATTAGTGGATTTTACAGCCATTACCTGAATAGTACTGGAAGGATAACAGATTAAAATTTTATGGTTATAGTGTTCCAAATTAGTAATAGTAGGTATGCTTATGACTTCCAGTACTCAGAAGGAAACAGTTTAAGAAAGTGTCTTTTAAATGTTCCTTCTGATGATAAGTTGCCTTCAATATAATAGCTGGTTCAAGTATGAGGGAATGAAAATCGCCACTTATTTGCAAAGCAACTAACTCTAAAACATAACTTAAAAGAACAAAAAGTAAGTAATCATAGTAAAGTTCCTGAGGCTTACCGCTGGCCTGGGAATAGGTTTCTGTGGTTTCTTGGACCCTAGTTTTTTCATTGCATTGTAGTATTTCTTCTGTTCTTCTGTCATAAAGATGTCTTGACCTCCAAAGTAAAGTGACCAAACCAAAACTGGTTACAACCAGGTACCTCTTTTTTAAAACAAATATATTCATAATTATTCTCATAGAATGGGCAGTATTTTCCCATTAGGCCTATAGTCTGTACCTCAGCACTGGATAAATAGGGGAGGATGAATTTTTAGTAAGGGATAGGATATTGCCTTTGTTTTCAGAAGTGTATGTATATAATTTTCTTTTACTAGATTCCCCCCCCCTTTAATAGTGTGGGAATTCAGAAATGCTACCAGGGAGCAATGTCCACATTTTGGCTCTAATCCTTTGACTTGATGAAACAGGCCAGTGTGCCCATTCCTTTGTATGCATGAATCTGCTTTTTCTATGGAAATTAATAAGACAGCACCAGAAAAGAAAAGCAGAAAACATGTGATATCCAAGAACAGTTGGACAGTGACTTTGCCAGCCAGATATTAGAAAAAATAGGCTCTTGAAAAATCTTTTAATTTTTTTCAACAAAGGAATTCATCAGTTTTAAATCCTTAAGGGAAACATAACAGCAGCTGAATCGTCATCATTACAACCCTTGACAATGTGTTGAAAACAGAGTGATAAAATTAACTTATCTTCTTTTTTTGCTGATTAAAATTATCTATGATGACACCAATAAATAAGTTCAAGGTGAAGAAAGAGCCAAAGATGATAAAGATGACAAAGTAAAGATACATATACAGGTTATCCTCATATTTAGGTTGCTCTTCTACCTACGAAGTAAACACAAATGTTAAACCAAATAAACATGATCAATTAATATAAAATTGGAATATTTTTGTTCTTATGTATCTCAAGACCAGTGCTTAATACCAGTTTAATTAATGGAACCATCCTTGGGTAAAATGATCTGAAGTTTCTATAGAGCTCTAAAGTCTCCCAAAATGCTATGCAGCCACAAGCAGTATTAAGGATGTACACCTAGAAAAAAAGATTTTTTCAGTTTTAGATTTATTTAGGGGTATTCTGGTCTCCCAATACTGTTTTGGTAATCAGATTTTTTCTGGGAATCTGAAATTATTTGGGTTCATTATTCCCTATTGAGGACCTTTTTCTGGAAGGTGGGGGCCTGGAGTGGCTTGTTTTTCAACCAAATGACACCAAAATTGTGGGGTCCTAGTACTGCCTGTTTGCTAAAGACCCCCCAAGTTTCAAGCAAATTGGTCCAAATGGTCCAATTCGTTAGGCCCCTGAACAAGGTGCCACAGCCATCCTACTTGTCTCCATTGTTTTTTATGGGGGGGAAAAGACTCCAGACTTTCTTCAGGGCAAAGTCAACAGCCAAACACACAAGAGCAAGCAAGCACTGGCCAAAAGCCTTCCAATAATAACAGAACCAACAAGCCTAAAAGACACAAAGTCAAACCAGAGAATTCCAGCAGACCCACACACCAATGTGGCAAGCCCAACACAAACAATATCAGACAAGAGAATCCCAGCAGAACCAACTGAAGCAAGCCCAACAGCACCACTATCAAACCAGAGAATCCAAGTCAAAACACCCTGGCATGCCAGTAGCAAGGCGGCCAGTCAGACCTCACAAGATAATAACACAGACACACAAACACACTAATATCACTGCCCCAAAAAAGGTCCCAGAATGCAAGAGGGAGGGGGTTTGGGGCACTCAAGTTCCCTCTCTGTAGTCTGCAGTAGTAGAAAGAAACAGCAGGGTAGTTATACAATTTGATTGGTGCTATACAGTGTTCCCTCTAAGCTGAGTTGGTGTGAGCTAGCTCACAATTTTTTAGCCTCTGGCTCACACTTTTTTGTCTCAGCTCAGGAAGGACGGCTCCAGAGCAAACTGATTTATGCAGTAGGCAAATCGCTTGCTCACAACTTTAATGCCCGTAGCTCACAAGGTAGAATTTTTGCTCATAAGACTCTACATTTTAGAGGGAGCATTGGTGCTATATAAAATCCACATTCCAACTGTGATCTAAAAAATCCCTGAACTGAACACCAGCACCTTTTGGCACAATTCTGTGCACTAAATAAATAAATGCATTGTCAAATATGTTGTTCCTACCACTCTCAAAAATGTAAAAACCCCCACAAATTTCATTGGAACAAGAAGAGATGTTAGTAAAGCAGATGCAAGTATGCCAATTACAACAAGCAGAATCCACAGAAGCACCTAAAATGAAGCTCACGCATGCTGTATTGCTATTGTGTTTCTTTACAGGGGTGGGAGGGGACAGGAGCCCCAGTGACAGGCAGCTGCAGCTCTGTCTCTAGGCTCCTCAGAGCTGCTTCTCCTCCCCACCTCTACTGGAGGCAGCCTGCCCCACTTGGCCTGCAAATTCCTCCCCTATTGAGAGAGCTTATCTCTGAGGCAAATGATCTGGCCAGCCCTCTCGGTGAGGCTGCCCTTGATGCTTGGGTTCAGGGCCGGCCCGCCATAGACAAAATTTAGGCTCTGGCCTGCCTCCGCCCCTCCCCTCCCCCACCTCCCCTCTCCTTGTGCCCTGCTCAGCTAGGGGGGGAGAGGCTCTTGGAGGAAGAAGTAACATGCTGCCGCCGGCGCCCCTCCTTTCCTCGAGAAACACAGGCTTTTTCACCGTCTTCTGCAAGGAGCCTGGGCCATGCACTCATAGGTGCGGGACCCTGAAATTCCACTTCGAAATGCAGAGCACATCCCCAGCACAGCTAGGCAAACCTTTCCCATCTGCATCTCTTTGGGTAGCTAGATCTGGCAGGCGGTGGGTGCGACTCCCTCGCTGTGCAGCAGCCACTGCCTTCTGGCCGGCTAGCTGATGGGCTGGCGATGCCGAAGTGGGGAGTCCTCCGGATTAGAAGCCCGAGTGCTGCCAGCCGCTTCCTTGCTCTTTGTTCTGCCTTCAGAGGACAACAAAGCAGACTGTCCTCCGGACAAGTCTGGGCAAGCGGTGGGATCATCTCGAGTGCCTCTGAAGCTTGAACGCCAAGATTTCGCACAGTCTCCATTTCCATTCCAGGGGCTCCGCACAGCCTGGCTAGGCACATGGGGGGCGCACCAGGAGGTAGCCTTGCCTGGGGGGGCCCCACAACGTAGCCTTGCCTAGTGTGCAAACAAACCTGGGGCTGGCCCTGCTTGGTCACCAACCTTCTTCTGTGTTAGATCGCTGCTAACAAAGACTCGAGAGTGATTTCAGCAAAGTGATTCAGCTTTAATGAAGTAACGAACAAGCACTCAAATGCATTCATAACCAGAACAGTTTAACATTGGGAGCTAGGCTCCTTTTAAACATTCCCGGGCTAACATAGCCACGCCTATTTACAGATAACAACCAATAAGATTGTGTAGTTAAAAACCAATGAGAGTCTTTCCCTCTCTGTAGACTGTACAGTTTCTGATTGATCGCTGTTAGAGGGCAACCAATGGCAATGCAGTTCAGTGGAGCCTTCATCCGGCTGAAGCTTTGCATGGGGAGTGAATGAGGCGATTCATGTGTAAGCGATTTCCAATACATTACATTCTGGGTGAGAGGTTCCAAGCAGGACTTGATGTCCTCTTGCAGCCTCTGCACCAGCACACACACTGCTGGAACAATGTCTGCACCCCCTGCACCTGGGTCCAGAAAGACAGTCATCTTCCCTCAGCTAGTTGGATTAAGCTTGCCATGTCAGATGAGAGTACTTGGGTGAACTCCTTAAAAGTCTTAAGGACCTCGACCAGTAGGGAGAGAGTCAGCCACTCTTTGCTGCTGAATGCTCTCTCCCCCTGCACGGTGCCACCTTCCAAGGTCAAATTGGTTAGGGCATTCTTCTGCTCTAATAAAGTCTCATAAAATGTTCAAGTTACAAATACACACAAAAAGACAGTATATGACCTAATGTGTTTTGGCTCACAAGAGCCTTCTTCAGAGGTCAAACAGTGCAAAATACAAGCAACAGAGTCCCTGCAACACATGTAAGGCAATTAACAATAAATAAAATAGGACCAAAATTGGAATGTCCCAATATGGAATTGAATGACACACCAAAAAGTTTCTATTTGGCGCCACAAGAATATATCTGGCCTTGTGTCAGAAGTACTTGTATATACTTGAACCAATATGTACCTTCCAGTTTAGGTCCTAAGAGTGTAAGTAAAATTGCCTTGTCAGGGACAATGTGCCATCAGTATGTAACATTCAAATCAAGATGTAATATATCAAGCAGTGTTCCCTCCAAGCTGAGTCAGTGTGAGCTAGCTCACAGTTTTTTAGCCTCCGGCTCACACATTTTTGCCTTGGCTCAGGAAGGATGGGGCTCCAGAGCAGACTAATCTATGCAGCAGCCAAATCGCTCGCTCACAACTTTAATGCCGGTAGCTCACAAAGTAGAATTTTTGCTCACAAGACTACACAGAGGGAGCATTGATATCAAGTATGCTGAATCCAGTCCAGAAAAATACACTCCAAAGAATCCAATCCAGGACAAGGTATCTGGTTTAATTTCAGCTCATTTCAAGTCATAAACTTTTCCTCAGCCAGAATCCAATAGTGGACTGATATCCAAAGTCGGGAAACAAAATCCTGCTATAGAAAACTGACCATGTACAAGGTAGAGATTCACAAATATTCTAAAGCATATTATGAGTACAAACAGCAATCCAAATTCTCCCCGGGACACTAAGTTCATCTTCTGAGTTGAAACTCAGAAGATGAGATGAAGCATGTGTATAACCAACAAAGGAAAATATGATTTGTGTTACTCCTATATAACCACTTGCATCATTGTGTGGATCAGGCCTCAGTGACGGTTGTCCTGTTTACCTTTGGGCTTATGTGGAAATTGTTATATTTCCTGGAGACACACCTAAGACCAATTGGCAAAGCCTCTCCTTATTGCATTCATTTATTAATACTGGATGTATTAGCTAGCTAAGATTTTAGGGGGTTTTAATTTAAGTTTCAATCTGAGAGTAATTTAGTGTTTGTACTTTCCCACTTTAGAAACCTTCCATTTGGTATTAGAGTAAGATAAGTTTCCAGACATAAAAACGGAATTATTACTCAGAGCTGCTTAGTGATAATAGTGGAATCTGCTCAGAAGGTCTTTGAGACTTTTGCATAGCTAAAGATCACAGAAGAGATAGTAATAGTGGAGAACAGCCAATTAGAGTGTATGTGAGCTATCGAATAAGGTAGGGACAGAGAAAACAGTTCAGCTACTCAGGGCAAACTAAGAGCTAATTCAAACATGTAGAAATCATACATGGTACGGCCCCTTCTTGCCCTGTACCACTTCAGCCAGCAAGCAGCTTCACATTTTACATCAGAACTAAGTGGCCTAGCAATAGAATAAAGAAGGACTGTTGTTCAGTGGTAGAGCATTTGTGCCCTGACCTGGACAGCCCAGGCAAGCCCGATCTCGTCAGATCTCGGAAGCTAAGCAGGGTCAACTCTGGCAAGTACTTGGATGGGAGGCCTCCTTGGAATACCAGAGGTAGGAGGTGGGAACAGATTTTATTCAGCCAGCACTCTGAATATCCTCCAGGCTGCCAGTAGGGGTCAGTCACCAGAGGTCGCCATGACTTCCAGGTGCACTCACACGGACATATAAAAAATACAAAATAAAAAACCCCAAAACAAAACAAAAAAAAAAGAGTAGAGGGAGGTCCCAGGTTCAATCTCCAGCATCTCCAATTAGAAAGTACATGGTCTGCTTCTTGTCAGTCTACATAGTACTGGGCTGGATGGTCCAATGGTCTGCCTTGATATAAAGTACATTTATATGCTCAGAATAAGAACATGCAAAAACCAGTTCTGAGAAATGACAGCCAAAATAATAGTTGTGTGAAGTTTGAGAGCAAAGAAATCAATGTGCTACAGCGACATACTTACATTTCGTGAGTCCACAGCTGCATACATGATATCCATCCAGCCTTTAAAAGTGGCCTGCAAGTAGAAGATATACTTAATGCCTGCTCTTCATAAGCAAGATAGCAACCATTCTCAAAGAAAGCATTCATACTGTGTATGTATATGTGTGTGTGTGCATATATATGCACTGTAGGATTTTAAAAGAAAGAAACCCTTTGCTGTTTGATCTCAGATAAGAGAAACCGAATAAGTTTAAATGTTCTTTCCCTTAATACTAAAATACACAGCAAGGCAATTATTTAAAAATACCTTCACTGAATAATGGAATTTATGAACTACTGAATGCTTAGAACACCAAATTACTATGAAAAAATAAGGTGATTTCCAGTAGACTGATGAGGGTAGGGAACAGAAAAGCAAAATCCTTTTAAACATGCATTTAAATAAAGTGTTTTTGATTTAATACATAGGTGCCTCCTCGTAAAGCCATTTGTTCCACATCAAGCATCCTGTGTCTAGAATACCACTGTAATATAAACTTCCAGCCCATAGTGCGCATAATTTGAAATACTTAACTAATCACGAAAGATATAATGCAGATTTCATAACTATTTTTATGATATGCACACCATATAATACCATTTTCCAACATACATTAACAAATAAGCAAATGTTAATTTTGCAAATGCTAATTTTGGCTTCATAGGTAAGATTGGGTTTTATGTGTGCAAATGGATGTATTTTAGATCAGAGTTCAATCATTCATGGAGGAAATTCACAGATATCCCAGCTGTATGCTTTAAATTTACAACTGTAAGCTGCTTTGAGCCACAGGGAAAACCAGGGTATGAGTATTTTAGTAAATAAATAAGTCAATACATAAGATATTGTAGTTTTGAAACAAGTTTATTGTGGGAAGACTGTTCTTTATCTTTACATTTTTCAAGTGAAAGACACTACTGCTGAAAGCAAGCAAGCAGTATAGTAATTTTGCGCTATAACTTTAAGAAATATGGATAGAATGGCTACTTACTACTTGAAGCAACGAAAGATAACCAAGACCCACGTTATCAAAGTTGACTTTTACATTTTTCCATCGAGCTGTTTCATTTCTTTCTATGAGTTCTTCACATTGAGTCTGATTGTCAACTCGGCTGATATCAAATATTTCGCCAGTGGATGTATTAACACAGTGGTAGAACTTGCCGGCAAACAGATTTACTCCCATAATGCTGAAGATGAGCCAGAATATAAGACACACAAGAAGTACATTCATGATAGATGGTATAGCTCCCAAGAGAGCGTTCACCACAACCTACCAGGTAAAAGAAACCACAGAGGAAAAGTGTGAACTTCATGCAAATACAAAACTGAGGTATTTTATCATCCAGAAGAAATTAAAAAAACTTCTAGAGGCTTATAAATATAGCAGTCTGAAGTGATGCTCTGTACAGGTCTGGACACAATGGAAAGATAAGCAAGATAAAACGCTAAAGGGAAAAGAATATATAAAACTAAGAAATAGAAATCTGGTTGGATATTGCCAACCACATGAATCCTCTAAGAAACAAAAGAAGATATGGGTAATTATAAAATAATGCAGCTAAGCATATGTTTTAAAGATAACCGGTGACAGTTCTTAACCTGATCAAATCAAGAAAGCAAAATAAAAACATTAGGTTGGATCCTACAAACTATAAGCCCAAAGTACTTGTAGATGTAGGACTTCCCACACCTCACTTTCACAGCAGCCAAAAGGCATTACGAGGGACTACTGGGGTCCCCCAGTATACTGGGGTCCCCCAGTATACCCCCCACAAGGATCCCCCTCCTTGTGGATGAAAAAAATAATGGCATGGGGGGTATAGTGAGGAAGGAAACTGGGCAAAATCGTTCCTCCTCAGCCAGCAGTGTTTCTGTTATGTATGACACAACAGTTTCCACTGTAGCAAGACGCTCCACTGGTTGAAGAGTAACAGAAATTTTATCCAGTTCTCCCGCCTCACTACAGCTTCCCCCCCCCCAGGCTTTTTGTCTATGGAGTCCATTAACCCCTGACAGTCTTTTCAGGGATTGTGAAGCTAGGGAAGCGGAAAGTGGAGAAAGACATATTTCTGTGAGTGTCTGTGGGTTCCATTCTAGTAATAATTATTTCTTAGATGATTTTAATGTAAGCAGCCCAAACAACTCAGAATACACTGGCTGCTATCTTCTCTGTAAGTAACAGTTAACAGCTGGTGCCCTTGACAGGGTAATGCAACAGATTCATATTAAAATGCCTAATAGGTTGAGTATTTTATTTTAAAGTAAGCCTGTGCAACTTGTGACCCGCCACTCCAAATACAACCTGTGAACTCTGCATTGTGGTCTGCCAGGTTTTTGATACCCTCCCATTCCTTGTTTTTGAAGTTCCAGGCAGAATGTTTACTGAGGCTACGCTGGGCCATCAGTTTTCACCTGTAGGCTGTACTCAACCTGCAAAGTCATAAATTGCACAGGCCTGCTTTAAAACACAGAAAAATAAAACAAAAGTCCAGTGGCACCTTAAAGACTAACAAGATTTGTTTCAGTATGAGTTTCCGTGCCACAACTCACTTCCTCAGATATAAAACACAGACAGAGCTTTAGTTCAAAAATATGTTGTAGAATAGAAACTTGATTCCCTACGTGGCTGGCCTTTATTAGAATGGGAATGGAATAGTAAAGTGCTTTTTAAGTATCCCAGGATTAATTGCAATAAGAAGAAATGACGGTGCCCAACCCAGCATGCTGTAATGTGCCTATGGAAACCCTGTATGTGTATGTGCCCATGCATGTAAGCCTGCCCAGTGCACTGGAGTAAACAGGATGGAACTTCCATCCAGTGGGGAACTTAGCATTTGTATCTTTTTCAGTATTCAAAAGCACTCTTCTCAAGCAACACATCAATCTCTTGTTGCAGATTCAGGGGGATGAGGGATGAGGTTGAGAGATCTGCTAGAGAATCAGCCTTCAGTGACGTTTTCTAGAGCTGTGGTACTTCACGCCAAAAACTATGTTCCTGGGAATTGTGTAATATTATTATCTGAGTAAGCATGCAACAGGGAGGATTATATTATAGCACTGTTTCTCTAGTAGGGTTTTTTTTTGGTCTCATTTTTAAAAATGAGGTTACCCAACCTTAATTGTAGCAATGTGGTATGTTTAAAATAATACATGAATGGACAGCTAATGAAAGCATTAGTAGTTAGTACAGATAGCTGACTTCAAGGCATGAGCATTGCTAAACCCTGGGGGATGCCTGTCTTTCTCTTCTAGTTACATGAACAGTCATGTCTTGCTCCTTCCATAATTGCTGAGTTTCTACAGCTGACCTACATTTCCCCTTTCCAGAGTCCTGTGGCGATACCACTCGTTTACAGTATGAATCCTTTGACAAAGCTCAAAATATAAGAGTGTCAGAGACATGTTATTATCATCTGCCAGTTTGAAATGTGGATTACAAGGGCCCCAGGAATAGTTGTTTCTTGAGGAGGCAAAAGGCATGGCAATTTTGACTGTAGCCATGTTTATGTAAAGTAGAATATTGCATACATATGGAATGTTGCCTTTGATGTATTATTAAATAGAAGAATGAATTTTGGGGGTGGGGGGAGAGATGTTAAAGAAGAAGCACAATTCAAGCAACGTCGTTAAATGGGTAAAGAGTACAGAGTAGTAAGAATATGAACATTTAGCTTGGATATGAGAAAGCTGAAGGAGGTATCTCACTCAAGAAATTCTGTTGCAGCTGTCTGGATTTCACCATCCTGGATTATCTGGAGTCATCCATACAAGACTGCCTACCTTTGTGCTCACCATGAATCCAGGTGTGTGTGTGTGTGAGAGCGAGAGCGAGCGAGCAAGGAGCACGGCTTTTTAAAGGCACTGTGGCTTGAAGCAAGGGCTGCTGACAACCCAGAGCCCTTAGGGCAGAGGTGTCGAACTCATTTGTTACGAAGGCCAGATCTGACATAAATGTCACTTTGTCTGGCCGGGCCATGCATGCCATAAAATGTACCATGAGGTACCGGATATATAAACTTTATAATTATGATTTCAGATGTTGAATGGCAATAGAAGACGAATGACAACAGCAGGCTGAGATATGCAGAGGGGTGGTAGAGCCAGTATTTATAAGCTGCCAGAGGTGAGGAATCTCCTTAAGAACAGTTTTGCAGGGGGCCTGAAAAGTACGCAGACGGACGAGTGATTTCAGCTTAGCGTACTTTATTAGATCAAGAACAAGACAACTCAAGCCGGCTCGCAGGCCGGCTTATATCCCCCGTGAATCCACCACCCAAAACACACACCCCACTTCCCAATAGGTCCAAAACTAGTGGCTGAGAGTCCCACAGGCTCTCAGCCCGGAGCCTAGCCCTCTGATTGGTGCAGGCTAGGATCCGTATCGTCCATTGTCTGTCGGAGCAAAGCTCGACGCTAGTGCTTGACCGTGTGGTGCCCAAGCTGACCATGCGGTCTGGTCCTGATACACCACAGGGCCAAAACTAAGGTTGCCAGCCTCCAGGCGATGGCTGGAGATCTCCTGGGATTATAACTGATCTCCATGTGACAGAGATCAGTTCACTCATAGAAGTACCAAAAAATTAACAGGTTTTAAAATTTGACATACACATTATTACCCAAGGGCCCAAATGTGCATATATTTTTGACCAAAGAAGCATCCTCCCTATAAATGTAAAGGCTTTTCAGCATTTTGCTTCTTTAAACTGTTACAAAATACTTTAGAGCAAGAAAAAGCTTTTTGAAACTTGGGGCTACTTGATAATACAGTGCAATACTAGTATGAGTGTGTTGTTTCTCGAGTCAGTCTAAATCTCACGTTTATTTTTATTTTTTTAAAATGGAGAGGTGAAGTCCATAATTTTCACAGTTGTGTGACTTGGCCTAGGGTCAAGATAGGAATTGTCCTCTCACAGTTGTCAGGAGTCTGGCAACATACACCAGCAATTTCATTTTGGAGTGTAGTATATCATATGAATGTTGCTTTGCACTTCACAATTCACCTAGTTGGGGAGAAAAGGTCTTCAGGAAACAAGAGTGCAAAGAGGTGGGAGGGGGCATCCAGCACCAGTGCGTGTATTTTCACATGATACTCCCCTCCCCCAAATTTCATGTTAATGGGGCAAAAGACTTGACTAAACACACATGACTGCTTTTGGATCTCTGGACCAGAATTGATGCACCAAAGATACAGATCTCCATTGGTTAAAGGGAATTTAGATTGGGGCCATGTGTGGAGGAGGAAGGGGATTGACCCTTTAAACTTTAACTAATAATTTATTAGTAATATTAATGTCAGCCCCTTTTAATGTTGGAATGTTTTATATGGTTTTACGATTATTTAAATTGTCTACTTCTGTGTTTTTACATTTTGTTGTCAGCTGCCCTGAGCCACCCTTGGCTGGGAGGGCGGGATATAAATCTGATAATAAATAAATAAATAAAATAGGCTCTGGAGTCAGAAGCCTATGTGTTGAGGGCAGATACTATTGGGACTGTCTTGCCTGACGGATACCGAGGTACAAGATGTGATCAAGCACTTCATACGGGTGTGCAGATTCTTAGAAAGGAATAGACATTGGTTTAAAGTTAAGTATTTATTAAGAAATAGAATAATGGCAAAGGGAATTAGCAAACTGAACAGTTTGCCAGTGGTTAAAGAGTTTTTGTGTGTGTGTGGCATTCCCTCAGTGATCCTTCCTTCCTGACTTATTTTTAATTTGCCGTATTTTGTTTTATATACACGTGTACAGGTAAGCACTCTTGCTCAGGGTAAAAGAGGAGAGCGCAAAGTGGGCTTGAAGCTCAACATCAAAAAAAACGAAGATCATGGCATCCAGCCCCATCACTCCTTGGCAAATAGAAGGGGAAGTCGTGGAAGTGGTGACAGACTTCACGTTCCTGGGATCCCAGATCACCGCAGACTGTGACAGCAGCCATGAAATTAAAAGACGCCTGCTCCTTGGGAGGAAAGCGATGGCGAACCTAAACAGCATGATAAAAAGTAGAGACATCACCCTGCCAACAAAAGTCCGCATGGTCAAAGCAATGGTATTCCCAGTAGTCATGTATGGCTGTGAGAGTTGGACTATAAGGAAGGCCGAGCGCCGAAGAATAGATTCTTTTGAACTATGGTGCTGGAGGAGACTCTTGAGAGTCCCTTGGACTGCAAGAAGAACAAATCAGTCAATCCTCAAAGAAATCAACCCTGACTGTTCCCTGGAAGGCCAGATAATGAAACTGAAGCTCAAATACTTTGGCCACCAAATGAGAAGGGAGCACTCACTGGAGAAGACCCTGATGCTGGGAAAGATTGAAGGTCAAAGAAGACGGGGACGGCAAAGGATGAGATGGTTGGACAGTGTAATAGATGCAACGAGCATGAAGTTGAGCAAACTTCAGAGGACAGCGGAGGACAGGAGGGCCTGGCGGGATCTTGTTCATGGGGTCGCGAAGAGTCGGACTCGACTGTGCGACTGAACAACAACAACAGGTAAGCAGCCTGTACGTCTTCATGATCTCTGTACATCACACTGATGGAATCAGAGTAGCATGATGACCTACCAGGCAGAGGGAATAAGTGTCACTCGTTGGACCAAGGTATTCAGCACTGCCTGACCAAATGCCACATCCCCCCTAGATTGGAACATCCAAGGCATAATGACATACGAAGATTGAGGGTTGTAACCCGGTTGCTGTTCTGCAGACATCTGGAATGGGGGTGCCATGAACAAAGGCTGTGGAGCTCAACATGGCTCTGGACAAGTGCTTCATGTACATTATTTCTGGTTTCATTACAACACACCCAAATGTGAGCCAGTGTTATTATCCACATGATTCAGATTGTGAACAGAGGCTTAGAGAATGACTGCATTCACATTACCACATCTGGTCAAAGAATGATCTTCAGAAGTCCTTGGTATGTGTGATTCCCCCTTCTGTTCCTTGTGTGCTTGGTTTAATTTAATTTAATTAGTGTAACAAATTGTGGTTTGTTTGTTTGTTTTGCCAACAAACTAGGATTCTGAAAGAGGGCTAAAAAGTAGTTTAGAATCCTGGTTTGCAAGTGACCAGGGTTTGCTTGTGATGAGCGAATGCAGCCATAAATGACTTGTTACCAAAACCCACTCATGAAATTCTTGGATGAGATGCAATTTGAAATGGGGACTTTACAACTCACATTCTTAATATATCAGCGTATGACTGGTTTTGTTTCATGTGTGCATTGTTTCAGGCTCTTAAACTTTTTTCTTACCCTCATTCCTTCAAATCTTGATAAGGCTCTTAGAGGTCTCAAAGCTCTTAAAGTCCTAAGTGACTTAATTGCACCAAGTTCTGAGTAGCCCAAGGCATTCGCTGTTAAGCTAACTAAAGAAACCTATACAAATAAAGGAAAGAAATTAATTTGTTGTATGCATACTTTTAAAAGATACATCACACTTTTGTGCTCAAGAAAGACTTTTTGTAACTTCAGACAAATCTTTCAAGTCAGTTACAGTTGACAAAATGTCTATTAAAGGGCATGTCCTGGAAATACCAGGTTACGGTAATGGAAAATATATTATTTTTGTAAAAGAGGAGTTGAAGATTACTATTATTTATTATTATTATATTTAAATTTATATCCCACACCTCCCTGCCATAGCGGGCTCAGGGTGGCTAACAGCATGTTTATAAATACATTAAAATTCCAGTATATATAATAAAATAATATTAAGATTACAATATAAAACACATAACCACCGTACAAGATGGTGTCATTCTATCATCATTTGAGTGGCCGCCTCCAGTTGCTTAACCACTACACCAGACTGGCTCTCTATCTTGACTGACATCTATCTTGAGCAGTCGATAGTTGTTGTAAATCACCCAATAGACAAAAGGAGTAAAAAAAAAATGGCAACAGCTAGAGTTCTTTTTGGATCCCTATCCAAAAGTAAAAGCCAGTTTGGTGTAGTAGTTAAGTGCGTGGACTCTAATCTGGGTCGATTCCCCACTCCTGCACCTGTACCCGCTGGATGACCTTGGGCAAGTCAGTTCTGTCAGAGGTGTTCTTGAAAAGAGCAGTTTCTGTCAGAGCTCTCAACCCCACCCACCCCACAGGGTGTCTGCCGTGGGGAGGGGAAGGGAAAGGAGTTTGCAAGCCACTCTGAGACTACGAGTGAAGAGCGGGGTATAAATCCAATCTCTTCTTCTCTAAAAAGGTAACTAACTCATAGAAATATACATCCAAATGAACTTGAAAACATAGTAACATATAATGTCTCCTGCCGTAAGGTTTTCAAGGCAAGAGATGTTTAGAGGTGGTTTGCCATTGACTGCCTCCATGTCACTTCCTGGGTATTCCTTGGAGGTCTCCCATCCAAATATTAAACAGGGTCAAACCTACTTAGTTTCTGAGATCTGATGATATCAGGCTAACCAGGTTAGGGCCTTCAGCAGGTGCCAACATATAAATTGATTTTAATTACCTAAATTAGGTTGTTATCTGTGTGACTTGTAACCCGCCCTGAGCCTGCTTGTGGGGAGGACAGGATAAAAACTGAACTAAATAAATAAATGAGCAAAATGAACTGCCCATCCTCATGCATTCTCCATTATGGCCCTCACGTTATGGAATGGCCTGCTGAAGAAATAAAGCAGGTTCCTACACTCTCAGCTGCAAAACTGAATTATTCAAGACAGCTTTCCTACACAAATATCCCTAGTAGAAACTAAGCCCAGCTAGAAAGTTCGAGCAAAATATCTGAAATGCACAGCATCACATTTACAGCCTCAATCCTTTGTGAACATGTCCATGTGCTACCATGTTTTTGGGATGTACCACCAATCATAGCCAGACCCACCCACATATATATATATATTTTTGCTGCTACTGGGAGCAACATCACATTCAGAAGAGATTGATGAATTCCTCAAATGAAACTGGAAACCAAGGAACATGTGGTATCCTCATATTTATAGCATTATGCTTGTGCCCATGTGCTGAATGCAAATGCCAAACCTCCAAATCCTCTCTGATCAATGACAGTCAAGTCAAGTAGGTGTGGACACAGGCACCTCATCCTAAGGAACAACAATACCCCTCCCTGCCTTGAGCCCTACTGCAAGAGAAAATTGTCTAGTTCACTATCAGTTTAAGCAATTATCCTATGCCCATGAATAGAACTTAGGTAATAAGGTATCTACAACTAAACAATGCTACATATTCAGGATTCCTCCCACACACACACAAAGAGAGCCTTATCTTTAGTAGGGTCAAGGGATATTCTAGAGGTTGCCACTCCAGCCCCGCAGGTGGCATCTCGTGTGTCACTCTGTCCCTCCCTCGGTTCTCAAACAAAGGGGGGACTGGGGTTTGGTCATTCCCCTCTTCCTCTTCGTCCCTGGCACCCCTCCCCTCTTGCTTGGAAACAAGAGCTGGTCTGTCATCCTCAGATTTCCCCTTTTCATAGGGCTTAGCCAGACTTGGTACAGAGCCTGTGGCCTCTTCCGTAATTCATGTAAGGTATCTACAACTAAGCAATGCTACATATTCAGGATTCCTCCCCCCCACACACAAAGAGTGCCTTATCTTTAGTAGGGTCAAGGGATATTCTAGAGGTTGCCACTCCAGCCCCGCAGGTGGCATCTCGTGTGTCACTCTGTCCCTCCCTCGGTTCTCAAACAAAGGGGGGACTGGGGTTTGGTCATTCCCCTCTTCCTCTTCGTCCCTGGCACCCCTCCCCTCTTGCTTGGAAACAAGAGCTGGTCTGTCATCCTCAGATTTCCCCTTTTCATAGGGCTTAGCCAGACTTGGTACAGAGCCTGTGGCCTCTTCCTGTTTAAAGCCCTGCAGAAGTGAGGAAACTGTTGTGCAAGATCATGAGCAGCTCCCTGGTCAGGCTTTGTTCTTTTTCTGTGCCTCCCAGCCCCTGAAATAAGGCCACATTGCAGCTGATTGCTAGGTGGTGGCCATTAAAGCATCAGCCACTCTTAATCAGGGACACTGGGAGGCACGGAGTCCAGTAATTCCTTGGCTCCTTGACTATGCTTCTGCAAAGCCAAAATTCGTTTCTGACTTCAGGCAAGCTGTTCCCACAAGGCCAGTCTGTCTGATGCTGACTAAGGGAGGTGCCAAACCATGCTTACAATGCTTGCCATTTGTTTCTCAGGATAATTTTGAAGCCTTAATTTATGTATATAGCAATTTACACACAAGTAGTTCAAATAAAGCAGAAATGCATGTTTCTAAACTGGCAAGCTATTCCAGGCAGCTTGGCAATCCATACAAATTGCTTGGTGTAAGGGATATACTGTGAGTGACCATTATTCAGCTATTTCAAATACAACATTATTCCTGTCCATTATAGTAATTTGTTCCATTCTTAGTAGTGTTAACAATGTTATGCTCAACAGAACAGCTCAGAACTCCTAATGCTACTGTTGACTAATAAATGACCACATTATTTCAGACAAATGGCAGAAATTAGTGATTGGTGAACCACTACTATGTCCAATTCACAACTGGTCCTTTTTAAAATGAATTAAGGAGGAAGAAGAGGAGTTGGATTTATAGCCCGCCCTTCACTTGGTCAAAGAAAAAGGGAACTGCAAAAGATGAGATGGTTAGATAGTGTTATTGATGCAATGAACATGAAATTAAGCAAACTCCAGAGCATGACGGAAAACAGGAGGGCCTGGCGTGATGTGGTCCACGAGGCCACAAAGAGTCGGACTCAACTGTGTGACTGAACAACAACAACAACTTCAATCGGAATCTCAGAGAAGCCCACAACCACCTTCCCTTCCTCTCCCCACAACAGACACCCTGTGGTAGGTGGGGCTGAGAGAACTGCTCTTGAGAGAACAGCTCTGAGAGAACTGTGACTGATCCAAGGTCACCCAGCTGGCTGCATGTGGAGGAGTGGGGAATCAAACCTAGTTTTCCAGTTTAGAGTCTACTGCTCTTAACCACTACACCAAACTGGCTCTCATATATAAGCAAGAGGACATCTGTTGGATGTTCTAAATTAATTATTTTAAAGGACTAATTAAGAATCATAGCTTCTGGATATGCCCAATGACACTGATGCAGCCCTGAAGCCTCCCTGAATTCCATACTTCCCCCACACAGAATGAGGCCCTCCCTGCCAACACCACTCCCCACATTGCTTATTGGAGGCTGGGACATAGGCAACAGAGAAGACCAGGAAGACCTCAGGCCCTTCAATCCTGCTGCATGTGATCCCATTATCCTAGATGACTTAAATATCCTGCTGAGGCCTACCTCATCTGAAGAATCCAGAGCTCATGGGAACTACAGATCTCATTATACCCAGATGTCCCGGACATATCTCATACGTACAGGAGCATCTGAGTTCTTTGTGAAGCCTAAATCCCTTCTGACCTGTATGGGGCACTCTTTGCTGCCATCTCTATCTCAAATTTAAAAAATGCAAAACAGGCGGACAGTAGGGAATGGGCCTGCCTAGGTCCCACTGCGAGCAGGAGAATCCCCTTCCTCAAGGAGGCCCTTTCCACTGCTGCTCAGCTGGGAGGAGGGAGAAAAATGGGAAGGAAATGGGAGGGGTGATACTCAGTATCCCAGCATGCTGACATCACTTCTGGCATGGCTGGAAGTGACATCAGCATGTCACCAGTGATATCACTATATTAGTATTTTCTCGTATTTCCATGATGTTTTGTGCTTTCATGCCAATAAAGGTTTTTTTTGTGTGTGTGTGTGATATCATTATATTGCTGGCAATGTTACCACCACACACAGTAGGTCTCCTGCCAGTTGATAGCCATATGCTGGCAACCCTAGAAGGGAATGTCTCTTTCCATAGGGAAAGACCTCTACACTGTCAGGACCCCGTACCACCTAGAGACAGGGACTAGAAGCCTAGGTTTTTTGTCCTGTTTTAGAACCTTCAGCTTTGCTGCAGATTTCAACATTTTGCCAAAATCTGCAGACCCGCTCCCCCCAACTATGCTATCCTTAGACATGCCTTGTCCAACTAAATGGAAACATTATCATCCTTGATTATTTTCTTAGTTAAATTGTCAGCATATACAGATTAGGCTGTTATGGCCAACTGACACCAGTTTCTGAAGTACTTAAATAAAAGTATTTATATACTTCACTCCTCAAAGTACATTCAAGGCAGTTATTCTGTTGCCACAATTAAAACCCCCAATGCAAAATCATTGACCAAGCCAAATCACCGCACTACTGAAATCCACCATGTATTTTCTAGATCTGTGGTTTACACAAGCAGTTAAATATTCTATTTCTGTTCCCATTGAAGCATCCCATTCTGGAACTTTGGGCCAAGTTACTCTTTGTTTTTGCTCAAGCACTTCCTTTTTGAAAGCAACAGGTTAACAATTCATCCCATAATTTTTGAGAGAGAAACAATCATAATTTTATGCACATATCTCATGCATATATATTAAAGGCAGAATACGTACATCGACAATAAGAAAATCCAGCCAGCACCAGGCATTAGTGAAATATATTTGAAAACCGTAGGCCACCCACTTCAGAAGCATTTCTAGGATGAAGATGTATGTGAAGACCTTGTCTGCATACTCCAGCATGGTCTTAATAGTCTTGCGCTGTTCAATATAGATGTCTTCAAAGGCCTGAAAATAAAGTTTTATTTTATTCATTTATATATTTACAACATTTACATCCTGCTTTTCTGCCAAATCAGGGTCACCAAGGTGGCTAAAGATTCAAACAGCATAATAAAAAAATTCATCATACAACCAATTTAAAACCATCACTAAGAAAACATATATAAAACAAAATAGCGCAAATTAAAAATAGGGCAGGAAGGAAGGCTCATTGAGGGAATGCCAGACACACACAAAAGTCTTCAACCACTGGGAGAGGATGGTGACTGAAAAGTGCAATCCCTGGGGGAGGGAGTTCCATAGGTCCAGGGCTATTTTTGGGCAGGAACGCACAGGGACGGAGTCCCGGCTGGCTGTTGAGTTGGCCACGCCCAGCAGGAGCTCATTAGCATAACAGGCCACACCCAACAGCAGAAACTCATTAGAATTGGCTACATTAGGGGTGTGTGGCCTAACATGCAAAGGAGTTACTGCTACAAAAAAGGCCCTGGGTTTTGACAACAAACAAGGTAAAAAGAATAAGAAGCAAAAGGTGGGTGTGGCTGGATGACCACACTTCTGGTAACATGGGGGTGTGGCCTAATATGCTAATGAGCTGTGCTGTCAGGGGCATGGCCTAATATGCTAATGAGTTTCTGCTGTTGGGTATGACCTATTATGCTAATGAGTTCCTGCTGGGCCTTTTCTACAAAAAAAAGCCCTGCATAGGTCCATGACCAGGAAGGCCCTCCCTCAGGTTGCCACTTGTCTAGCCTCAGAAAGTGAGGGCACCTGACACAGGATCTCAGAGGAAGACTGCAAAGGTTGGATATGTTAATATGGGATTCAGCAGTTCTTAAATTATGTTGGTCCCAAACCATAAATATACATAGCACTTTCCTGTTAGAAATATTTGTATTTCCCTTTCTAGAGCAAGAAACTTTCATTTTCCCTCATGCCACTCCCTCTCTCTCTCTATAATAAGCCTTAGCTGATACAGAGAACTGAATTATGTTTTATAAAATTCTCTTTTAGAATGGTTTCTTCTAGCAAAGTCCTAGCAACATTTCTGCTGACCACTGACAATCAGTGTGATCCAAAATTTAGTTATCCACTTGGGAATTCTGATGCACATTCAAAGGACTTCCCCATTTACTGCAATACTAGTGACAGCTCCATGCAGGACCAGTGGGGTGGGGGGCATGATGGCCATTTGGCCTAGACTCAGGTTCAGTCCTACAGTAACTTTTATTCCAGTTTAGCTCATATAAAGTCCACCTAAGCATGATGTAACACTTTATTAATCCAGTATTAGGGGTGCAGAGAGATAGATAAATCCCAATTAATAATTTATCTGAGGGGTCCCATTGCCCGCAGATATGCTACTTTTTTAAATCCTTCAAAATCCTTCAAAATATCCTGGAACTGTGAGACACCTGCCTCCACACCCCAAAAATATTGATCAGTGAACTTTCCTTCACCTTAAGTAATCAACATATTGGGCTCCTGTTTCCCCACTGTGGTGCTTTCCCAAGCCAAAATGGCCTCAGGGGAAGTTATTTGCCCCATTTTGAAGTTGTACATATGCCCTCAGTGTTTCATTGTCTAAGTCTGCCTTACCTGGGGTCTACCTAACCCAAAAAAGTTTAAAGAAAAATTCTGAACAGTTACAGTAAGGTGAGGTATAGTTTAAAACAACACAGAACAACAGACCCCATGCTGTAAGAAAAAAAAAAAGTGTAAATCTTTAAATACTTTTGTACAGCTCTGGGAGAAGTGATAACCAAAATATGTGGGTAGGTTGGATGCACTGAAAATATATACATTTTCTTTTTTAAAAACCCTTTTAATATTACATTTTTTCCATAAATCAAATTTAAGAAAAATAAGACAGAAAAGGAAGAAATAAAGAGTAAGGAGAAACTTAAATAATAGAAAAAGAATAATGAATAATGATGTATTATTGTAATGGTTATGATATTGGAGTAAGTGGTTATGATTAAACTTTTATATTTAGCAATAAGTGATTGTATTGGGCTTTGTCGCTGAGAAAATGTTGAAGTTTAAAGGATACGTTCCTTCATTCTTTCTCTTTTTCTCAAAAATATCTACATTTTCAATGGGTAATTGTTTGTGGTGGATTGCTTCCTATGCTAATTTCCCGTGATAAGCAATGCGTTTCAAAACTAATCATTATTCCATGTTTCAATTTACCAGAGCACCGCTGCTGAGAAGAATCATGAAGACAATAAAAGTCTCAAACCAATTGTGTTCTACTATTTTGTAACAGGTCTTCCGGAGGTTCCACCAGGTTTTCCCTTTCCCATCTTCTAAGCTGACTTGGCAGCACTTGAATTTCCGCACACAGCCTGGCAACACAAGGATGTGATAGGTAAGAGTTGGGCAACAAGTTATTCTGAAGCAGCAGTTGATGAATTACATAGTCTATGGTCAATTAATTTTATTCATTTTACAGAATTTATATTCTGCCTTTGTGCCATCACAAGGGCCAACAAGGAGGCTAACAAATTAAAGAATAACAAAAAAAATAACATTTTAAAATCATTAAAACCAGCCAAAACCACCATCATTAAAACAATTAAAATGAGAGCAAAATATATACAAGGACATAAAAACAAGAACTAAAACGTTGGGCAGGGAGGGGGGATCACTAAGGGAATGCTAAACAAAACAAAAGTCTAGGGTAAGAAATGTTTTTAAAAATAATTTGTATTTTTACAACAGTCTCACTGAAGAGCCAGTGTCGTGTAATGTTTAGGACTAGGATCTAGGGGACTGAGACTTGAATCTCTACCACAGAAATATATTGGGTTACCTGGGGCCAGGCAGTCTTTCTCTCAGACTAATCTACCTCACAAGGTGAGAACCAAATGAAGGAGAGAATTATATTGAAGGCTGTTCTGGGTACCCACTGGAGGGAAAAGTGGGGTATCAATATCTAAATTGGTATGCCAGTGGCGGATTCTAATCTGGAGAACAGGATTTGATTCCCCGCTCCTCCATATAAGCCTGCTGGGTGACCTTGGGTGAGTCACAGTTCTCTCAACTCAGCCTCACCTATCTCACCAGGTGCCTGTTGTGGGGAGAGAAAGGGAATGTAATTGTAAACCACTTTGAGACTCCTTAAGGTAGAGAAAAGTGGGGTATAAAAACCTTCCCTTCTCTTCTTCTAAATAAGTGATGGTTCATGTGCAGCAATTAAGCAGCACGGTTCTTTATGGGGGGGGGGGAAGATATGCCAGCTCAGCCATGCATAGCCCTCCCTTTTGTCTCACATCAGCATCATCTACAGACCATGAAATGGCTCCAAATGGATCTGACTTGGTCCAGGTATTATTTTAAATTTCTTCTTGTTTGTGCTGCACAAATGCCACCTTGAATAAAAAAATTCCATTCACAATTCTGTTTCATTAGGAATAATGTATCCGTATGGAGATGTGGAGACTGAGGGCCAGTTCTTTCTCCAAAATAACTGCATCCACGGAAAAGTTCCTGAGACATGTGGGGGAACAGAAACAAAGTACACCTGCATTCTGGGTACTCCAATTTTGAGTAATAAACTTGGGGGGTTTTTTACAGTGAAAATCTTGCTAGATTTCTATTCATTCCAGTTTGTGAAACAAATGAGAAATAAAATCCAACATGGACTGCAAATTCTGCTACAGTGCTTAAATATATATATGGATTGGAAACTCCAGATTAGTTCCACTAACGCTGGCACATTCCCTGAGCGCAAGAAGCCTTCTCTTGATGCAAAAAGCTTTCCTGATGCCAGAAGATCCTCTTACATGAGCGGAAGATTCCTTGCACTGGTAGACAGCACTACAATTAGTGGAATGGATCCATGGGATCCAACTGTTTGCCTCCATTAGACTCACTCTAAAAGCATTTCCACAGCAGCATGTAGCCTAGATAGCTGCAACTTATATGCTACTCTCAAAAACAGTTCCAGGTGGGTAGCCACGTTGCCCTGCAGTAGCTAAATACTAACAAGATTTCTAGATAGTAAGCTTTCGAGAGTCAAAGCTCTCTGATGAAAGGAGCTCTGACTCCCAAGAGCTCATACCCTGGAAATCATGTCAGTCTTCAAGGTGCTACTGGACTTTAAAAAAAAAATGCCATACAAGAAAACCAGTGCAGTAGCCCATCCAAATACAAGTAAACCAATCAAAACATCACAACACTCAGCCTTCAACAAAGCAAAGAAAATAGGTAGCCAAGCAAAAACTAGAAGAAGATCGTATCTTTATAAACTGGGTTGCTCTGAATGATATCCTGTTCAGACAAATATTGCATTAGTGGAAACCAGGTTGCCCACTTCCAACACTTACCTTCTGTAAAACAGGCTTCTGGTTCAAGAGACTCTTCCGGTTCAGCCTCTGGTTGTTCTCCTATTGGGGGAACTCCAACGTCAACTGTGCTGCCTTCGGATGAACTAGATGCATTTAGTTTCTGCAAATAAAGCCCCCCACACACAGCTATTAATTGCCAGTCTATTATTACAGCACTGGATGTATTTAATGCATTCCAAAATGCTCTACATATATTTAAGAGCTCCAGAAGAGCTAAATTACTAATGTATATAAGTAATGCCAATTTCATTTTTGTAGATGAGGTCGTAAGAAGAAGGTCGCATGGGCTTTAACCACAATGCAAGCATTTTAAAATATTCATACAGGGAGCCCCAATTTTGAATGAATTTTGCTACTGAACTAAGCCACAGACAGAACAGAAGATTCTGAAACCTGTTTTTATTTATGTGGGAGGTGGCGGGTTAGTTATCCAAATCAAGTCATATAGAGAGCACCATGAATTGCACATTGTCTCCCCAACAATGATGGCCAAACCAACCAAAAAGCCGAACAAAGTATTTTCATGTCTAATGCAGATAGAAAGAGGCACACTTTGTCAAAATCATATTGAACCCTTTTTTGCCCCATCGACATGAAAACACACTCATCAGTGTAGAGGTATACTTTTAAACGTCTATAGTTTCAAAAAAAGGAAGCAGCGTATTAGTTCTGGAGCAAGAGCAATTATTTTGCATTCTCTTTTGCCAATGCATTTGCACAGCTGACTGTGCATTTCCAAACTACTTTTTATTCTTGCATGGTACACATACATGTCCCTCCTTGAATAAGTAAATATGCATTTATTTATTTTTTAAAAAAAGACATCGTAGTTGAAATGCGATAAAGACCTATTTTGGAGAAGAAGAAAAAAGTATTGTATCAATGATAAAAAAAACAAAAACACCATCCAAACTTTGAACTTCTATCCCAATGCTATTAAGAGGAATGAATGGAGCACAGCGTGAACAACAGTAGACAGATATGAGTACCATAGTGAATAAAAGTAGTATTGATCATAGCATTCTCTAGCCTTGTATAATGTTATTACCATGTAGTGCATAACATCAGTTAAATGGCTGCATTGCTAAGTAGCTCTCTTTACATGGGGAATGATGTAAGCAGATGGTGAATCACACGTACTTGTGCCCTATTACAAAATATCATCGCTTATTTGATACTTAAAAAACAAAAGCTGTAGGCATTATTTTCGATAAGGATTCTAGGCAGCGGAAACAATTTCATTCCCATTTGCTTTATAAGCTGTACCATTACCGTTTTCCATTTATTTTTTAAAAAATATCTCCGATTACTCAAATGATATAACTGAATGAAATAATTTTCCTTCCCACTGCAGCATTACTCTTTTGTATTTTTTGGTCTTTGGTGTCGCCGGCCCCATGCTGCATCAAACTGTTTCTGCCAATTTAAAACATCAGCAGACATTTCTGAACTCTTGCAGTTTGGGTAAACGTAATTTCGACATTCAAAAGGGAATCTCACTTGACTGATTCAATCAAGTTCCACGAGGCTGGAACGTATTTGATTAACTTCAGATTATAATCTGAGTTTGTTCTTTTGCTATTAAATCTCTGAACCAAAGCAAATGTTTGAAAGGGACAAGATGTTAGGTATTCCATGGATTGGACTCCCAGTCCCCCCCCCCATTAAAATTCATAGGCTGGTGACCCCCAGTTCTGATTGGGGCTATGGTGCAAGGGATGGGGTAGATTTAAGTGTTCTCCCTTTGCTCCATTTACTCATTTGAAATGACCCTATGGAGCTACTATTTCCACCACTAGGGCAAACATATAGGTACCTGCTTTGAACAGGTTGCTTATCTATAACTTATGTTTTTCAAGTGGTCATCTGTGTAGTCATAATGATGGAAAACTTGACCATCCACTGAATTCAGTCAGAGAAACCTCTAGAGCTAAACTGGAAAACCACCTCCAGAGTACTGGCGCCATCTGTCTTAAGCTCCTGTAGCATTATGCATGTTCATAATGGGTAAAGCTTCCAACTGAGGTCAGGACCTGTAACAGGGAAGGTGGAGGGTCACAGAGTTGCCATTCCCTAGGTATAGGTGGGGAGTCCACTCCACTTGAGCACTGCAATTCTTTTTTATTTTAGTTTTTTTTCCTCTACTTTTTACTTAGCGCCTATTTAGAAACAGATCCCAGGTACACAGCAGCACAAAGGCCCACCCCCAAACAGCAACATTGCTGGGTGATGTCCCTGATACAATGACATCACTTAGAAGTGACATCATCATGTTGGGGACGTTGCACGGTGACGCTCTGGTTTTTGGGCAAAACTCTATGGTTTGAGGGCAATTTTACCAGGGTTTTGCCCTCAAACCAGAGTGTCACCGCACAACATCCTGACATGATGTCACCACTTCCATGTGATGTCATTGTGTCGCAGAGCCCCCGCCTCACTCCTGGAAGGCTCTCTCCCACCCCTCATTGCCATGTCGACAAGACCTGGCAACCCTAGCAGGTCATATGAGTACAGGACCTGTAACAGGGAAGGCGGACAGGTCATGTGACTGCACAGGTGACTACTCAGTTACAGGTAAGCAGCCTGTTCTTCTTCATGATCTCTGTACATCATGCTGATGGAATCAGACTAGCATGATGGGAGTAAGTGTCACTCATTGGAACAACGTATTCAGCACTGCCTGATCAAATGCCACATCCCTCCTAGATTCAAACATCCAAGGCATAATGACATATGGAGATTGAGGGTTGTGACCCGGTTGCTGTTCCGCAGGCATCTGGAATGGAGGTTCCATGAACAAAGGCTGTGGAGCTCAACATGGCTCTGGACAAATGGCCCATGGGCTCGTATGGCAGCAATATGCTAGCTGGGAGCAAAGTAAGACAGTATGGCTGCGAGAGTTGGACTATAAGGAAGGCTGAGTGCCGAAGAATAGATTCTTTTGAACTATGGTGCTGGAGAAGACTCTTGAGAATCCCTTGGACTGCAAGAAGATCAAATCCGTCAATCCTAAAAGAAATCAACCCTGACTGTTCCCTGGAAGGCCAGATAATGAAACTGAAGCTCAAATACTTTGGCCACCAAATGAGAAGGGAGCACTCACTGGAGAAGACCCTGATGCTGGGAAAGATTGAAGGTCAAAGAAGACGGGGACGGCAAAGGATGAGATGGTTAGACAGTGTCATCGATGCAACGAACATGAAGTTGAGCCAACTTCAGAGGACGGTGGAAGACTGGAAGGCCTGGCGGGAGCTGGTCCATGGGGTCGCAAAGAGTCGGACTCGACTGTGCGACTGAACAACAACAACAAATGGCATAAGAATAGATGAAGGTCTTTGTGGAAAGCAGTCATTCTGTCCAGGTAGAAGACAAGAGCCCAGCACAAATTTGGGGGCATGAAGCATCTTCAGAGGAAAGATTCCTGATGAAGACCAAGTAGGATTGTGTCTTGATTCCAATGGAAGGAGTTCAGCAGCTTTGGAAGACAAAATCAATCTGTCAGACTGAAACTGGAGGGATGGAGGGCTTGGCCCTAAGGGCACAGAATTCACTTGTGCAGCCAGCTGAGGTTATAGCAACTAGAAACAGTTTTCAGTGATAACAAACAGAGGTTGCATGCTGCCATAGGCTCAAAGGGATGTTTCATCAACTGTGAGAGAACCCACTAAAGATTCTGAAGTGGGAAAGGTTTAGCCACTGGAGGATACAGCTTGTCAAACCTTTAAAAAATGGATTTTAACAATTGGCTTGAAAAATTACAAAGAACTAGTAACAAAGGGATAGCCACTGGGTACACATGCAAACATGGAACTGCGACCCTGATTGTGTAAGCATGACACGTACTCAAGGACTAAAAGAATTGGGCAGTCCAAAGGTTGCACATTAGAAGACCAAACACTGAGGCAGAAACTTTTCTGTTTGGAGGAGTACGAACATCTTGTTTATGGGTTTCTGGAGTTTAACAAGATTTGGGCAGTGCATTGTAGCATCATCGGGACAAATTCTCCATGCTGTGATGTTCAGTTTGGCAAGTTCTGGGTGAAGAATGAGTCCTCCATCTTAAGAAAGCGTGTATACAAAGGTGGGAGGAAGGTGTACAAAGTTTCCATTGGCCAGGGGAAAGAGGGACGGAAACCACATTTGGTGTGGCCAACATGGTGTTACTAAAATGCAGTTGGTTGGATCCTTCATAATTTTGGTGATTATTATGGGAAAGACTGGGTGCAGGGGAAACATGTAGAAAACTGTTTTCCTCCACAACATTACGAATTCGTCCAGTACTGAGTGCTTTCCTCTCCCTCTTCTGCTGCAGTATGCTGTGCACCTCCTGTTGGGTCTTTCAACAGAGGGGAGAAGAAGGGGTGATGACAAAGGTGGTAGGCGGGATGGCATCAAGTTCTATGGCAAACTTGATGTGAACCACAGTGAGAACCCACTCATCTTGTGTAATATGTTCCCATGCTGACAGGAGGTGTGGCTTTACAGGTTGAGCTGTGGGCAAGAGAAACATGGTCAGAGGCTACAGTTTGAGGAGATAGTGGCCAGAGGAGCACTGAGATAGACTGGAACAGAGAAGGGAAGGTCTTCTTGGAGGAAACTTAGTAGAAAGTCTTGGGATTGAGTCTGGGACCCCTCGAGATCAAAATGTAAAACAGGAGCATTCTGTGGACTCCTCTCTTGAACGGTGTCATCATGCTGGGGAGAAGATATCCACTGAGGTGTCTTCTATCTGACCCTTGGAAGCAGAGGCCATATACTGCACCTCAGGAGAGTCCCCCTGAAGTTTCTGGGTATGAACAATGGTAGGAGGGGCATTTCAGAACCTCTCCAATATAGGAACAGAAAAAGCAGGCACTAACTGAGGTCAAAGTCAAGGCTGATTCCTTGTGGTTCTTATATTTTTTCTTCTTATTCTTGCCTGGGTTTAGAAGGGCTCTTCAAGTGGCTTAGACTCTTCCCCCCCCAAAAAAGGGGTAGGAAGCTGACTCTAGAACAAGGACCAAAGAAGGCTTGTTGGCCAACTTTGAAGGTACTGTTGATGTTGAAGGCTCCATCAATGTCAAGAGAGAATGCCTGATGAGATGGTGAAGGCAGGGCAGACTGTTCTGATGGGCTTGTTAGGTAAATTTCAAACAGTGTAGGCAAGAATTGACTTGATGCTGCTTCCTAGACAAAGTAGGCACTTTGCATGAAAACGATGTTGAGAAAAAGCAATGGCCTACTTCACACATAATGAGAAATTCTCCATGATGTCTCCACTATAGCAATCAAAGAATTGAATAGGAAGCATGACTCCACACCTTCTGAGCATGCACTTTGCTACCAGGTAAAAAGA
>NW_015169184.1:448453-459451 GCF_001447785.1 Gekko japonicus | reverse complement strand
CTCTTATCAGAACTATGGCTTGCCCAAGGTCATCCAGCAAGTGCAAGTGGAGGAGTGGGGAATCAAACCCGGTTCTCCCAGATTAGAGTCCGCGCACTTAACCCACTACACCAAACTGGCTCTTGAGCTGCTTGAGATGGGGGAAAACAGCACTTAGCTCTAGAAGTTTCTCCTACTGGACTCTGCACATGGCTTGAGGTTCCCATCAGTGTGATCCACATAGACCATGAAGAAGGATGATTTCTGATCTAAAGTATCATTTATGAAAAGCAGGCACATAAGGACCTAGAAAGGCTTTGACTGATCATAATTTTATGGATACATCCACAAATCATATGTGATACATGTCTCTGTGTGCTTGGAAAAACTGGTTTCCAGGTACAAAGTGTGTTGTCTGAATAAAATTGTTCCACAGGGGCTGACTTCCGGGTAAAGGTTCTCATATATCAGTGTGTGTGTATTCCTGGGGCTTTCTCCTGAATAACCAGCCAAGTCTATTAGATCTGCCATGATTCAAGCATCTTCATCCTCGGCCACAATGACCATTTTCAGCTACAGTCTCTCAGAGATCAGGATTCCCACATTGGCACCATTCTGGAGGCACTGAAAAGCTTTTAAAAAATTTTCAAGGAAGCTTTGAGAAGTAGTCTTTGAATTAGAAACAACATTTGTACAATTATATATGTGCTGCAGCATTTGATTTAGGGGATTTTTTCTTTTTTAGTATGTATTGTGGTTTCTAATACGTTTAAATGGTGTGGTTTACAACAGCTTTCCTAAGGAACCTTGAGACATTCTTTGATGATGATGAAGATGGGGATATACTGTTTTAATAATAGCAAATATTTTAAAGTTAGGTAACCACATTATGCAGTTATACTTAAGGTATCAGGGAGTTAATCGTATGTAGGTGGACAGCAACCCAAAATTACAAAGTAATAATACACCAAGCAAAGAGTTTCTGTGAAACATTCCACTGAAATATTTATATGTGCAGGACTATTCCCTGCTAAGAAGGTTAAAGAAAACCCTATAAAAATGTAACAAATCAACTGATCACTTATTGAAGAATTCACTACATGCAATTTTAAATGGCAAAGCCATCATGATGGCATTCTACAGGGTAGCTGTACAACATATGGGAGTTATGATGATGCCAAAGTATATGTAGGCCTATGAGGATTTTAACTATTACTGATTAGTAATTTAACTATAACTAATTAATTCACTGTTATTAACTGTTCATGTTTACTATGATGTACGCCACCCTGAGCCCTGATTATAAATTTATACAACAACAACAACAGTAATGAAGTTACAGGAAACATTTATTTGGGGTCTAAAAGGGTCATTCAAAGCCAATGTAGAATGTTGCCATGTCAAATTCCAGCATCCGGCTAGACTCCAGGGCTTTCTCCTCCAGGATTCTTTTAGTAGGGCTTGCCCTGGGGGAAAGCACCTCAGAAAAGAGCAGAGGAGGGTGTTCCAATAATCTCTTCCGAGTCCTGTCAATAACCTCTCCCTAGTTGCCTTAGGTGAAGTCTGGCACTTTTTCCTGGTTCTTCCAGGGTGCACCCTTTAAATGACTGCCTGGGGATGGGACAACTCTGGCTTCACCCAGTCCCTCTATGCTGGGGGATGGGCCTATGGGAGTGATGGTTCCGAGTCCCAATGGGCAGCTGCCTGCCATCCCCTTTTCTATGCCCCTCCCCATGGGAAGCCTTATAGGGCTTCTCCTCTGGCCCCTGCTGGCCTAAGGGGGTCACTGCAGTCTGTTCCCTGGCACACCCTTCTAAAGAAGCCTTCCTGGTCCCCACTACAGATGAGGAAAGGCCATCACTTCTGGTGGGTTCTGCTGCACTTCTGCCACCCTTGTTGCCTTGTGCCTGTGCTGCCAGTCCCTGACCTGCCTGGCATTTCTGGGCATTGTGGCATGCAAGGAAGCTGTTCCTCCTGTGGCATCACATTGGGCTTCTGCCGTCCTCGGCACACTCTGGAGGCCTCTGTCTCCTTGAAGGTAAGTGTGGGGGAAGGAGATCTGACCCCAGCCATGCCATATACATAGAATATCAATCTTCCTGTTGTTTTATACAGTAATACAACTGCTCTGCTCATAGTGGCTGCTTTTTGTTAACTATCCTCTGAAGATGGCAGTTCTCTGGCTATGGGGAAAGGGATGACTCTGACTCTTCCCTTGCAAATGGAAGGTGCAGTTTTTCATGCTGCTGTTTGATCCATTCTGCGAAGGTGCTTCCGGCCGCCCCGCTTCCGGCCCTCATTTAGCCAGGAGGAGGCAGGAGAAGAGGGAGGGTAAGTTGCTTCCTCCCTGCCTCTCCCCACCCCTGCCTGCCTGGGGCCAGGGAGGGCCTTCGCGGGGCTTCCTTGCACTCCCGCTGGCCTTGCAGGTCCACTACTGGGCCCCTCATGGGGCTCGGCAGTGGAGCTGCAAGGCCAGCACCGGCGGCCGGGACCGTTGGGGGCAGGGTGTGTGGCCTTATGACACATTTCCGGTGATGTAAGGAGGTGTGGCCTTATGACACACTTCCGGTGATGTCAGGGGGTGTGGCATATGCTAATGAGTTATGCTAATGAGTCCCCCTAGCTCTTTTTCTACGAAATGACCCCTGGTTCTTTGAAATGTCAGGTCAAATGACTTGTTACCGGTACTTAGGGATCAGCTAGTGTGTATTTAAAGTCCTTAAAGGAAAAAAATGGTAAGGTGACATGTTTGGACAAAAGGCTTTTAGAATCTAGAACGTTCCCTGAGACTCTATGGGCAGTTCAAAGCCGGAGGAATCTCAGGAACAGGAATTTCTGGTTCCTAAAACTACATTAATACATTTAACACCTTTGGGTTAATTTGGGGGAAGGTTAAGCAGATATGGAAATCGGTGTTGCACTGACTGCCTCATTCATTCCAAGAGGGGACCCCAATTCACACACCTGTATGTTGGTCCAGAGTCCCCATGCTGCAATGAATGGAGTTGTTCGTACTCACTTGGAACTCCTATGCACAAACTGGGACACCTACGCTGGAAAACTATTGCTGGATTGGGATGACACTCTTCTGTTGCACACTCCTTCTACAAGGTATTCTTTATAGAAACTAAAACCAGGAAATCCTACTTTTTAATATTTCTGAACCATATGAAATTTTGCTTGCATCATTCCATTTTGAACAGTTTTTACAGCAACAATGCTGGAACAATAGCAGAGCAAAACAGCAGAACAAACCAAAATTGGGGGGGGGACACTTTTGTTTTTTAGAAAAGAAGTTTAGTGACATATGTATAGAATCATCAGGTCCAAATAATAGACAAGGGTGAATTTGACAGTTGCTTTGATCCTTGAAAGTATTTGCACTTCATCTGTCAAACTGGTTCGTTACAAAATTCCTAGTTTTGTATGCAAATAAAATGATCAGGCAAAGGTCTGAGGGATAATTTTCAGAAAACACAAACAGACAGTCTTCATTCATGCTGGGTAAGTATATACATTTAGTGAATTGTAAATTAAACCTTTCAAGATTCTTCTCAGTGAAAAATTAGTACGTTTCTTGTAATGGGCTGTAATAATAATAATTGTATTAGAGCCTGAATTAAACACTGCCAAGTGGCCAGGCAATTGAAAAGCTAAGAACACTTTGGTCTTTTGAGATGTACAGTTTATTCAAAGTTACATCATTTGTGATGTCCGGGCCCAATTTCCTTAATCCTGCAGTGCAGCCTCTGTAGCCCTGCCTACACGATAAGCAATTATGATAGAAATACACAGAAAATAAAGACCAACAATTGCCACTCTTCTAAGAAGACTTTAATTGGAGCATGGGCCATGAACAAGATTACTGGATTCAGTGGGGTGGGGTGTTGAGGGTTTGGGAGAGCAAAGCAATGGACCAGATTTATACAAAGCACACTGGATATTTTGATGGGCTCTCTTTCAAATCACACAAAGTGGTGTTTACTTTGCACTGAAAAGACTACACAGCAAGCCGAAAATGGTGCCTTAATTTTGACAAAGGGCTCTGTTCTCCTTTCGTGTGGCCTGGTTCCCTTTGTGCCATGGATAGCTGCAGGGGTTGCCAGCCCCCCTCCTCAGTATCACTGAAAGTTCTCAATCTCTTGAACTGGAAAATCAAGACTTGGGGTAGGCAGACTATACATCAAATGGGGAAAGAGAGAGCGGTAACTTTTTTTCTTTTCTGAGAGGGTCCAGCTATTGGCAGATATAGATGGAAAGAATTGAGGGATTATGGAAAATAGGCTTCTAGGCCAGTGGTCTTCAACCTTTCCTGACCTCTGACTGCCAGGCAGCCCCACAGGATCCAGTGAGCTATAAGCACATGTCAACACAGAGACTATCTTATAGAAGTCTTCTAGTCTGTTCCAGCTGAAACCCCACAGTTCTCTGATTTAACTCCACTATTCTGCACTGTTCCCTGATTTACGGCAGATGCAAGTCACCTCACACGCTAGCAGATATTCTTCAAGGTAATCTATCCAGGCCTGTCAATTAGGCTTACATAGTTCAGCTGTGGATCTGTTGTGGGAAGGAGGAATTCACTCTCACCTGGAAGGTTCCATGGATACTGTCCAGTGACTGCTTGAGGTCAGGAGGTTATGGCCTGCAATTTTCTATAATTATGGCTAGTGAGGAAAAAAATGTTATCCCCTTCTCTCTACTTTTACCCTTCTCCCTTCCTCCATGCTGCCAAGAAGGTAACTGCATTATGCTCAAGGACTCTTGTGGGTAGTACTTTGTGTTTAATAGGGGATAACTGCATTACGCTCAAGGACTCTTTGCATCAAAAACCAACTGAGCTGTATCAGGACACCAGTAAGAGGTAGCTAGTTAATGTTCTTGTTTTTCTGTGCATTTTTACTGCCACTGAACTATATGCCTTATTTTTAACAACTTTTTTAAAAAAACTTCAATAAATCTTTATTTTGCTTTAGTGTGTGTTATTCGGGAAGTTACTGAGACCAAACCCAGGTACAGCTTGGTTATGTTACCACACCAAGGCAGGACATGACAGAAAGTCAAGTGACAACTGAGTCACATGACAGGAAAAGGAGGGACCAATGTGACCTCACTGATAGAAGCCATGGTGAAAGTGTGCATGGAGTATTGGAGAACTGATTGGTGCCAGGCCCAGTAGTGCTAGACAAGGGAAGAGATAAAATGAATACTTATATGTGCTGCAACCTGCCTGAGCCAAAAGGGAATCTTCTCCATCATTGAGTAACCTTGCCTTGCCAACCTGCCACTCTTCTTTTTTTTTTGCCATCAAGTCACAGCTGATTTATGGCAACCTCATAGGATTTTCAAGGCAAGAGATGTTCAGAGGTGGTTTGCCATTGCCTGCCCACTGTGTCATGGCCTTGGTACTCCTTGGAGGTCTCCCATCCAAATACTGAACAGGACTGACCCTGCTTAGCTTCCAATATCTGGGTCAGGGCTGCCACTCTTATTAGCATGTCTGTAAAAAGAGGCAGGAGGCATAATGCCATTGCTCTCTATGCAGCAGGTCCTTCCAAAAAATAGCCCAAAATGGCAGTTTTCCAGGGGCTTGTGATACAGTAGATAATCCTCTGTGGACCCTGTTAGGGTCCCATTCCATGAGTTAAAGACCACTGTTCTAGCAACCTGGTAGTTACATGTGGCAGAGTTTCTGGTGACAGCTCAGCTTTGGGAATTTGCAGACAAATGGCTTTTGAATATATATGGTAAGGACCACATGGTCATCCTGCTGGTTTAAAAAAAACAAAACAAAACTCTGTCACATCACAGATGGAAATGGCAGACTGCCTGAACCTTTAATTATTGGAAACACTTTCCCTCTAAGAATGTAAAGCAGCAAATAGTAGGTTTTGCTAGAGAAACAGTGCCCTCTTAGCTAGAGTCCAGTCCAACAGCACCTCAGAGACCAACCAGATTTGGGGGTGTAAAAAGCTTTCTAGAGTCAATGCTCCCTTTGACAGAAGTAGGAGTGGAGATCCGTGAGTCCTTATATCTCAGTCTAATGGTGGGAGGGGTGTTGCAAAGAAAGGAATTGGGATGTAGAGGTACAAGGAGGAATATAAGTCTTATCGCAGTACAGTCGACAGATACAAGTGGGAGTGGAGATCTGTGAGTCCTTATATCTCAATCTAAAAGTGTTGCAAAGAAAGGAATTTGGATGTAGAGGTACAGGGAGGAATATAAGTCTTATCGCAGTACAGATGCTAATTTTCACACTGGGATCTAAGGAGGACTCATGGATCTCCATGTTTGATGAAGGGAGTTTGGCTCTCAAAAGGTCATACCTCCAAAATCTTGTTGGTCTCTAAGGTGCTACTGGACTGGAATCTAGATGTTCTACTACAGACCAACACAGCTGCGCTCTGAAACTAGTGTCATCTTAAGAGCATATTCCTAGGAGGAAGCCCCATTGAATAAAATGGGACTTTCTTTAGACTGGCTTTAGGTTGCTTTTGTATCCTTTTTCTTAATAGATGGAGCCCAAAAGACCACAAGAAATTCATTTGAGCTGAAAAATTGATTCCGAATTATAAGCAACTGGTAAGAATAAGTGTTGTAATTTTTGGTCTTACTGTTTGTATGTACCAGCATCCGATTTTTCCACATAGTTATGGGGCTAGGCTTGAACTGCCAACTAAGCAAGAAAAAATATATGTTTTTTGTGGATGTGGCTTGGGATCTAACTGCCAAAAGAGATGGGTAAGGCAACCCGCCCCCCAGTCATGTATTCTTGAGGTTTTAAAAATATTAAAATTTTAGTGGACTAGACAGCTTTTATGCTGGGTTCTTCCCCAGATCCATCAAAAAGAGCCGGGCTCTGATCCCTGCTTTACTGCAAGACGTCCAACCCCAATCTCTTTATTTTAATTTTTACTTTGGAAGTATCTGTCTGCTTCAAGAGAAATTTGGATCTGAACTCCAAGTCATTCTTGTACGAAGGAAGAATTGTGACACAGGTCTACCCACTGCCAGAGCCATATTGAGTTCATCTTGTTTGTGGCAACTGATCTATGTGGTGGAAGTGAATCGAGCTGATTCCCAGAGATCCATACTGGTGCCACTAAAATTCTTCACTTGGTATGGGCAAGCCACATGATGGCATGCTCAATAGTTTGCTAGCCAAAGAACAGAGCAGTCACACAGTGTACAAGCTCTTTCACTGCACTGCCAAAGGGGAAGAGGAGCTGTTCAAAGAATTTTCGCTGTATTAACCCAACCGTGGATTACGGTTATCTACTCCTTGTTTATAATGTTGTAGAATATGGTTATTTGGTACTGTTAAGCATGGAATGAGTTGAAACATTTACAATGCATTACCCAATATATTGTATCTGTACGGCTGTTTCTGAAGCAATGCATGTTTTAAGCCAAACAAGGTAGCGAATCCTTCCCTTTCTATTCCCCCTTCCCATACTTACCAAGTCAACAAGTCTTTTCAATATTTAAAATATGTAAGTTTTTTCCCGTATTTCAAAAATTGTTTTGCAACACAGAATGTAACTTCTTTAAATGAATTTCAACCATAAACAGCGCCAGAAAACATGCTGATAAAGGAACCTTCCCCAAACCATATGATATAAAAATTATGGCTAATTTATTACTGTGTGGTTACTGTACAAACCGTAATGTTCCCTTTGGGGGGCATGTAAGGTACATCAGAGGCTCCATTGCTAGCAGAAGAAATAGTGTTATCTGGTAACATTTTAATGTTTGCTTGGTTCTGAATATCTGCTGATCTTCACATATAAGAAAACAAAAGGGCACCGATGTACATATATAGTTTTGAAGTAGTCTTATTCATGTTACGCACATCATGTTTGCTAGTAGCTATATCATGCTTTCACTGAGCAATAGAATGAGAGGGAAGCGATTTAGATTTAGCCTTTTAAACAGAAGGTAAAATCGAAGGGGGAAGGAGAGCCTGGTCATCTGGGAATCATTACAGAAAGCAGCAAAGAAGCTTAATTAATGATGTCATGAATATGCTTTTTTGTTAAAAAAAAACTTAGCTCATGATTCTCTCATTCATAATTCATTTATATCACTTGCAAGCCCCTTTCAAAGGTAAGCAAAAATGCTAATTACAGAGAGCATGCCAACCATTTTAATTTAATATTTTCTGAATAAACTACTGTGATTTAGCAACCCACTAGCATATGGAAATTAGGCACAAAAAAGGAGACCAGGAGATCTAATAAAAGGATGTAGGAGGAAGAGGACAAAGCAGGCAAGCTAATTTAAAATGACTTTGTTCTATGTACCTGTAGAGGAAAATCTTAAAGGTGGAGAAACGATGTCTTTAGAATTCATAAGCCATCTGTTTGTACGCATCTAGCGAAGACACCAGTATCTGGTGACAGTAACCTGCGTGCAGAAGTTGGCGTACTGTCAGTCAATTACCTCTTGGGGGGAGCAGAGGTAGTAAAGTATCTTTTCTTAACCTCCCCTGCCCCCAAGAGGTAAGAGTTATACCCTTCTAACCCACTGACTTCAATGGACTTAGAAGGGTACAGCTGTCTGCTGAGGATTACGCTGCTAATCAGTTGAGAAGTTCAAGTTGTGCAAACCCCACTGGAATGCACTGTGAGAGCCTTCCAGTGCCCAGTGCCCAAATACAGCCAGACAGTGCTCCTGCTATGTACAGGGAACTATGTGGTCACTGGGGCTTTCTCCTCTCTCTCACTGCTCCATTTGACAAGTAATTGTTTTGGTAGGCCATTGTACTCATGTCGGTTGGCTTGGGGTATCAGACATCGTCATCTCAGGCACACTGAACCAATGTTTTGTTTGTTTAGGGAAAGCAACTCTCCATAGGAAGTGTAAACAGAGAAAGGAGTAAATGTTGCTGTTTTAATACAATTCTTAGTGTATTTTGGGGAAGCTGCAGCTGTAATGCATTTTTACAGGGGGGGGATAACAATGGGTGGAGTTCTGATTTGTTAAAGCCTACAGGAGTTTTACCATTGAATTTAATGGATGTGGATTTCATTTGGTATTAGTAATAAACAGGTATTTAAATGGGTATATTTATCCAAAGTCTCAAGTTGGCAGCATTTACTACTTTGTGTGTTAATTTTCCTATAACGTGGTTGACATCTATAAAACGTTGCCAAGATAGGAACCTGTCTGTTTTGTGTTTGTGGTATGTCTGAATGACAAAAATAAATAAATAAAAAATCTGTACTGAAGTTTACCAACAGCAGGTTACGTATATTTAAAAAACAACAACCCTGAAAAATCACACACTCCATCCAATAAAAAGCACTTCTGCTTGATTCAGAAATTAATCCTGTAGCTTTCTCAACATGTTTTGCTTCCTAACTTCATATGAACAGATACGTTTCAAGTTAGCATGCATGCACTTCTAATTTTTGCTATAATTGCATGGTAAAAGGACACAGGTTAATTGGCGTCTGATTCCTACAAATGCCGGGGTTGCCAGTCCTGTCTGATCATGCTGTGATGCGAGTCGTCTGACTCAGCAGTTAGCAGCCATGGAGGTTTCTATCATATTGCAATGGATGGGGAAGGAAGATGGCTGATTAGCATGCAGGCCGGTCAATACCCATTGAAAACGTGATCATACAGAGGTAGAATTTGCTTAGGTAACCTGTATTAAATTGGTGATGTACGTTGCTCTGTCTGGTTAAAACAAAACACAAAAAAACACCACCAGAGCTGCATTCTCGAATGATCCGGCTTGATTTTAATCCTGTGAGAAGTAAGAACGGTAGGAAATGAAATTTATGATATAGTATCTTAGTTTTTGGTTTTGGATTCTCATGTACAAACTTAATTCAGCTACAACATTATCTAAAATAACAGTGTCAAAGGTTTTGTTCATGATCTTGTTTAAGATGGCCAGCTTAACTCCGCGTTAGAAGAAGCATGCACTTTTCAGCTATGTTAGAAGGTTATAGTCTTGGAGGACAATTCTAAAAAAACCCAATGGGGTTGACTGCAGAAACTGCTTTGATTTCACTTTTTGACTAGCCTATGAAACTACAAACCTCAAATAATTTTCAATGTCATGCACAGGGCTACTGAGTTCATAAACACATTTAGAATAAAGCTTTACTACTTTCATTCAGCATTCATGTGATATAGTTTCAAGACCACAATTACGAAATTAATGCCTGATAATAGTCTTAACTCTCAAAATACATTATAACCTAACAATAATAATTCAGATGCCTACTTTTTAAAATAAAAATAACAATTCTTTAAATTTCTTAAATTACAATTTAGACAGCAAGCATCAAATCCTGTTATTCACAGAAACGGGTGGGGCCAAATAGCCATCTCTTCCAAATCTAGAATTGTGCATTCACTGACTTTACAAAAAGCACCATCTCCGTCCTTAGCAAGAACTGCCTGATGAGATTGTCTTCATTCATTTTCCACACTGCCTTTTCTCTGTATGTTAGGGTCTGGTCACACGGCGCTGTAAATAATAATGACTACCTCTGCCTGAACTCTCCCTTGAAGCTAAAACAAACAGACTGAGGCTGAAATGATCAGACTGAGGCTATTATACTTTATGGGAAGACACTGGAAAAGACAGTAATGCTAGGAAAAGTTGGGGGCAGCAGGAAAAGCAGAAGACCCAGAGGTCATTTCGGGGGGGATCACGGGGGATCGCAGTTCCCCTGGGTGAGGTATGGGGGGCGGGGCACATGACGAAGCCCTGCCCCCTGCTTCCGGCCACCCCGCTTCCAGCCCTCATTCAGCCAGGAGGAGGCAGGAGAAGAGGGAGGGTAAGTTGCTTCCTCCCTGCCTCTCCCCACCCCTGCCTGCCTGGGGCCAGGGAGGGCCTTCGCGGGGCTTCCTTGCACTCCCGCCAGCCTTGCAGGTCCACCGCCAGGCCTCTCAGGGGCTCGGCAGTGGGAGCTGCAAGGCCGGTGGTGGTGGCTGGGACCGTTGGGGGTGGGGTGTGTGGCCTTATGACACATTTCCGGTGATGTCAGGGGGTGTGGC
>NW_015169184.1:363866-448020 GCF_001447785.1 Gekko japonicus | reverse complement strand
GCGCTCAAACCGGAAGCTTTAAAAAAAAAATTCAGAGAGTGGTCAGACGGCCCTATTCGCAATAATTGCGAAATCATTGCGAAAGAGGGCTGTTCACATAGGTGAAATCGCGCGTTCAAAGTGCGAGATCCAGGAAAGTACTTGATTTTCCCGGGGTCAGGAAAACCCGCGAGTCTTGCGCGACTGAGCCTGCTTTGGTGCGGGAGGCGGATTTGCGCGTGTAAACAGCAACTTGAAAAGCGCGAGGGATCAGCAGCGAATCCCGCAATAAACGTCCGTGTGACCAGACCCTTAGTGTGTGCCTGTGCATGCTGTGAGTCCCCAGTTAAATAATGACTACCTCTGCCTGAACTCTCCCTTGAAGCTAAAACAAACAGACTGAGGCTGAAATGATCAAACGGAGGCTATTATACTTTATGGGAAGACACTGGAAAAGACAATAATGCTAGGAAAGGTTGAAGGCAGCAGGAAAAGCAGAAGACCCAACATGAGATGGATTGACTAAATCGAAGAAGCCACGGCCCTCAGTTTGCAAGACCTGAGCAAGGCTGTCAATGATAGGACATTTTGGAGATTGTTAATTCATAGAGTCACCATAAGTTGGAAGCAACTTCTTGACGGCACTTAACACACACACACACCTCTGCCTCTTAAGGGATCTGTGTATGCCATTTGGTACTACTAGAGAGAACTTTACCTTTTGGACCAGCTTGGCTACTTGCAAACTCTATCTGTTTTGGATAAAGTAACATGGAGGAAGAGTAGCACAAGGTCCATGTTTCTATTTTTAAAATCATATCATCTATCACTTATGGTCAGTTTCCTAAGCAAGTCACTGGTCCATCAGCCTCACTCCTTTGCATGCTGTAGGACAGGTGTTGTTTGTGTTGCAGCAACAAATGCAAGGTTCAAATGAGTGACCTGGTGTTTTGGAACTCAGACCCCCTTCTCTGAAACATGAATTTCTCTAAATTCATATTTTAAAAGGCAAAAATCCTCACATTATGCTGTTAAGGATGGCTTGCCCGCCCCCTGGTATTTTCAATGACTTACTTTCTTAACCGTGCCATGGAAATCAGCCACAAGTATGTAGAGTGAGAATACGGCCCTGAGAAAAGATGTCTGTCACTATCATTTCTTGAGACGTTTCTAATGCAAGCTTGCATATCACAGGGATACTGTCTTGTAATTATGTCAACCAACAAAAGCTAAGCCGTTTAAGCCCCATGGACTTCTACAGGGAAATTAAGGACAGAGGTAAAAGTGACTTAAACTTGTACTAGTAGAGTCTCCTTCAAGCTCTAAGAAGCAGAATAACCCTTCAGCCATGTTCTTACTGGTACACAGTACCGACTCATGTTACTTCCACCCCTGGTTAAGGAAGTGCTTTAGTATGTGATCCCGCTCTCTGTAAGTATGGCAGGCAACACTGGAGTTGCATGGCAACGTGCTGTGCCACAGATTGACAAACCGAGACCTTCCATTCATAAATTATTGTGGCAATTATTAATAAATTATTGTGTCCCAGAGCCCCCTCCTGCCCCTTGCTGGCCCGCTCACTGAGGCACGCAAGCCAGGAAGGGCCCGGGACGGAATGGGGTTTCAAACCCTCCCCTTCTCCTGCCCGGCCGCCAAGACAGACAAGCAGGAGAAGGCTCCCAGAGCCCCCTCCTGCCCCTTCCTGGCCCGGCCCGCTTGCTTCTCCTGCCTGCCCACCGAGGCGCGTCACCAGGACCCTGCACTCGCCCAGGCCCTCTTTCTAGACCCCGTTGCATTCATTTCTGCAACGGGCCTTTCTCCTAGTCATTATATATTTTGGGGTGCTGTGGGGGGGGAGGTCCCATGCCACTGACAGGAATCCTTTCCATCAGTGTAAATTACTACTAGTTTCAAGCTCGTGTCTTGCAAAGTCTCACATCTGAATTCTACAAAACCCCAGTCCTTCAAATGTATGTTTGGAAATGTATAATGAAGATTAGTTTGAAATCTAGTGGTATAATCCACTGTGTTTTCTACTAAACTGCACTTTCACATCTTATGAAAATGGATCTGGGGATTCACTTGCAGTTTTGGGGAACACATTTGTGACTTTCTCAAACTACCCCTTAAGACATATGTTACATATGGAGTACCTAACTTAGTTGGAATAACTAGGGTTGCCAAATGTTTTTCGGCCGGGAGCGGGGGGTGCCATTTGAGGGGAAAACTCTTTGTTTTCAGGTGACGCGCACACGGGGGTGGGGTTTCCCCCGGGCCCAATTTTCGTCGCATCAAAAATCGGGCTGTCAAAGCGGGGGATTCCCCGCCCCCCCGGCGCCATTTGGCAACCCTAGGAATAACCCCCAACTGACAGTGAGAAATCAGAATACTTTTCTCATCAAATTACTGTCTGCCAGATATTCTCTTTCAGAGATGACATAAAAATAGGAATATGACCAAAAACAGACATAAAATGGTATTTTCTAAAAGAATATGCAGTTGCTCAACAAATGTGGTATTAAGATTCAGACAGACTCTTTGGAGAAGAGGTAATAGAAAATGACATTTGTGGAGGGCTGGAGTATTAGTTTAAGAAACCAATTTAAAACACCATTAGAATATTAAATGAGAGAAATCACATAAATTGTTTATGAACATCAATGATAAACAACTGATGACAAGAAACTGTTTAAGAACTCTTGTAAACATGAGAAGTCCATGGAGAAGGGGCTATGTTAAAAATAGAGAGATTACATAACCCTCTAGTCAAGCATTTTTTTAAAAAAAAAACAATTTTATATATTTTTAAAATATGGAGGTTTTTTGCAGAATGAAATGACTACTTTATTTATTTGAAAAAAACCCCACATAACCCTAACAGTTGGTTAAGGAAACCCATAGATTTAATCCAGCCAAAGTGCTTTTCCAGCCTAGTGATAAATCTTCCATTGAAATGAATGGGATTTGAACATGCTTAACTTTGTTTGGATTATTGCCCATTCTTATACAAAAGAGAACTGGTATAGCCCTTTGCCAGAATGGTAAAAGAAAGGCCTAAGAAGAGAGTGATCTTCATCACTATAACTAAGGACATGATCCTTTATGTATCCGACCTCTTTGAATCTCTTCTATTTATGCATACTTGATGTTTCTGCAACTTTATATTTCAGTGGTGTCAGAAATAATATTCAGGTGCTCTAATTTTAATATTAGCAAGTGCTCTGATTTTACTGTTTTAAACATAACTATATCTGTGCACTGCAACGCTGTACTTAAATCTAGGAATGCAAATAAACAGGCTCCAGTATCCTTAATCAGAGATATTTAGCTTCTCCTAAAAGAGGCTAGTGAAGTTAACGATGTACTTAGGTGAATGGGTACAGTATACAAAAGCACCATAAGAAAATGGGGGTGGGGAAGGAATTGGTTCCAGTAATCAAGGAGTGATAGATTGACAGGCAGGAATAGGCCTGCCAACAAGGCCCATTGCCTACCACTACTCTGAGTAGCAATGGAAGGGAAATAAAACAGCAGTGTCACTGGCATCACTATGTCACTTCTGGGTAAAACTTAGAACTGACATAAGGTAGGAATTTTCAGAAACGCTATGGTTTTACCATAGAGTTTCCAGTGCTTGCTAGTGCTACCCTTTGTCCCTTCTGGGTTTTATCCAGAAGTGATGTAGCAACATTGGTGATGTTAAACACATCCCATGTCCACGCCCCAGCCCTCCCTCCCTAGGCAGGAAACAGGCCATGGCAAACCTTGACGCTTTTATGGAAAAGGTTCCACCCTTCATTAATCAGATGCAAGATTTTGCACGCGGAACAAGACAGGAATGCAAATAGAGCACTGATACTTGATCCAAATATTAGTACTATACTATCCAAAAGTCAGCTTTTGGGGACCAATCTTAAATTAGTATTCATTAATCTTTGATAAATGACTTACTGTTCTGAAATATAATACTGTACAAATATTACCATCCTACTTGAAGCATCATTAGCATTCTCTAAATAGCAAGGACCTGAATAGTAAAATTCTTCAAAGGTAATGCAATAGAATAAGAAGATAAATTGGTTTATAGGTTCTGGGGAATCTTACAATACTATCCCTCCAAAGCTCTGCTGTGAATAAAGGACGATTAATTGCAAGAATATAAAACTATCATTCTTTCATGTATATTAGGCACATTTACTAAAATGAAACCAAAAGAACATAAGGTTAACAAGCTCAGACAGTCTACATTATCTTAATGAACAATTTATCTTAATAAAGATTATCTTCTGTTTTTGCACTGGACACATGCAATATCAAAATACAAATATTTACCAAGGGAGTGGAAATGTGAAATCAGAAACTGAAAGTTTAAGGTTTTTTTAAAATAACAGAGCTGTCCACTTTTTAAAGAGGACTGTATTTTAAAATAGCACAGTGTTCTGCACCAAAACAAACCTACCTCCTTGCTTTCTTCCAAGTCTGACTCGCTGCTAAATTCCTCTGTGTTTAGATTTTCAAAATCTGATTCTCCAACAGCGATGGGTACTGTCACAGTTACACTTGGGTTGTTTATGAATGACATGTAATCACTTTCATCGATGATGTATTTTTCCACGCTACTGCCTATACCACTGGTCGTCCCATTACCGTCTTTAATGTAGTTGAGATCTTTACCAATATCTACTATGGTATGGTTGGAAATGCAGCTGTCTTTCTTATTAGTTAGGTCTTCAAGAGTTTTGATTTCATCTAAAGCTTTTTGTTTCCTCACAACGGCCTTTTGGACAAATTCGTGCACTTTTCTTTTCACAAAATCAATGCCCTTTTGAATCCTTGCCACAGCGATCTGCAGATTGTTCATTTCATTGTCATCGTCTGTAGCAGCAAGATTGTCAGAACTGAAGGAGCTCAGCAACAAGGCTAGAAACAGGTTCAAAACCTGTTAAGGCAAAAACAAAGCATCAATATACATTGTGTAAATAAGAATAATTCCTTCTTCGGCGTTTCAGTGGAATATGCTCTGCTTCCTAGTCTATTATCCATCTGGGATTTAAGGAGCTGAAGAAGAAAGTGCCATCGAATCACAGCAAACTCATGGTGAGCCCATCCGTGGGGAATTCCAGGCAAGCGATGAGCAAAGGTGGTTTGCTACTGCCTTCCTCTGCATAGCAGCCCCAGTCTTCCTCAGTGGTCCTCCATCCAAGCACTAACCGTGGCTGACCCTGCTTAGTTTCCAAGCTCTGGAAAGCTTGGGCGAAACTGGGTCATTCAATCTGCTTTAAGGAGCTGACACTGAGTCCTATTAACCCACTTCTGTTCCAACTAGTAGATTCTAAGGCAGCTGTTGCAGATTGAACCTGATGATTCAGCTCTGCAGATCAAGGATTTGTGTACATGGAGTGTTCCCATACCACAGAAGAATCAGGAAGTTGCTACATGTGCTGCTTATAGCTTGTATTATATACAAGCTTATAGCTTATAACTTGTATATATAGTTATATACAACAAGACTCGCAGAGGCTAAGTAGAACCACCCTCTGTTATCTGCAGACTCTCCATGACCCACAAAAATGTTTTTAGCAATGCACTCCTAAGCAGAGTTATATCCTTTGAAGACCTTTGACTTCAAGAGGCTTATAAAGGTATAATTCTCTTTGGCATTACACTGTAGTAACTGTAAATCCTGTTAAGCAGTACAGGTACAAAAATAAAAGAATTCTAACTCATCTTTGATTTGTAATATAAACATGTTTGGCCTTAATTGTTAGTCCCTTGTGAATGTGTAACTGTAAATCGCTCAGAGCCAGCAGCTCTGCAGGATTGAGCAATTAATAAATTGAAAGATTATTATTATTATTATTATTGTTGTTGTTGTTGTTGTTGTTGTTGTTGTTGTTGTTAATATTTTGGATTTTTAACATAAATTTGACTTTTATCATATGCAAAATAGTAAAAGAGTTTTTAAAAAGTCAATATATTAAATTTATATGCAGTTCTTTACGAAATGTACATTTGTTAGATACATACCACTAGATTTCCAATTACCATGACCATCATGAAGACCGTAAGGCACATTGTTTGTCCAGCAACTTCCATACAATCCCACATAGTTTCTATCCATTCTCCACAAAGGACTCGAAAGACAATCAAGAAAGAGTGGAAAAAGTCGTTCATGTGCCAGCGTGGAAGTTCACAGTCGTTAGAGATCTTGCAGACACATTCTTTGTAGCTTTTGCCAAACAGCTGCATGCCAACCACAGCAAAGATGAAGACAATGATGGCCAAGACCAAGGTCAGATTTCCCAGAGCCCCCACAGAGTTGCCAATGATCTTTATCAGCATATTTAGCGTTGGCCAGGATTTCGCCAACTTGAAAACTCGCAACTGGAAAAGAAAACACACATCAATATTAGTGTTTAGAATCTCTAATCACAGAGGAGCTCTCTTTTATCAAACGCTGGCTAAGAAAACTTCAGGAAGTTTATTTATTTACTTAGAGGTTGTTGCTTCAAAACGTTAATGCTACAGAATTTGTGTTCTGCATGTTGCCAGGTTCTAAAACTTCAGATGAAACTTTAGAAGGTTCTTCTCAGGGAGCAAATATTGGTATTGAACTTGTTGCACTTGTTAAATTGTCTCTGTTGTTCCAGCACAATGGCAAACAGCAGGTTTATATCACCATTTTTTGCATTCACCCAATGGCAAAGAACTATTATCCAAAGCAGACATATAACATTTGCCGTGCCATTCTAGGTGGAGTTACATCTGTTGGATTGGGGTTCAAAGTATGTAACTCTGCTTAGGAGAGCACTGTTTGCATTTTGGACTTTTGTTTTAAACTGTAAATCCTATGTAAGCTTAATTAGTCCCAAAGTACTTGATGATACTTACTTCTGAGTAAACATGCAGAGTTGTACTATCAGACTATTTCACTGTTACCAGGTGGTTAATTCATTCATAAGCTCATGAGGCTCCCTGACACTGAGTCAGAATATTTATCAATGTCAGTATTATCTATTCTGACTGGCAACAGCTCTTCAGGGCCTTAGGTTGAGAATTTTCCACATCACCTACCACCTGATCCTTTTTGTTAACTGGAGGTTGAACCTGGGACCTTCTACATGCAAGAAAGATGCTTTGTATAAGGCAGCTCCCAAGTATATTCATGAGCACCTTCTTAAAATTTAGACACAAGTAACAGAACACACATGATCTATATTCACAACATAACCAATATTTATATACCATAAAATTGAAGCCCAGGCCACACAACTGCACTCCCTTCTGTATCTCTACGTGCAGTACTATATCACACCTCCAGCACCTTCTCAACTATTATTTCAGACTCTGATTCCTGACTCACCTTCTTTCTCTCTGAAACGCCCCCACTTCACTCCCTGGTGGTTTCAAGATTCATGTTGACAGTCTTCTTCTGTAGTTGTTCCTGGAGTCTTTCCTAACCTCCTCCTTCTGCTAAGCCTTTGAACTTAATTCTCTCAAAAACTGTCATGAGAACTCTTTTAATGCTGTCTTACACTAGTAGTCCCCATCGTGGTGCCTGTGAGCGCCATGGCACCCGCTGATATATTTCCTGGCGCCCACCACATGTTTTCAGAAAGTAGGTGGGGCCATAAGGGGCTCTCACCCAGGACGGTTTCTCAGTGGCCACTGGAGATCTGATTGGTTGTGCAGATGACATTGTTTCAGTTGCAGTGTTGGTTTTATTCTTTCTCACTCCTCTTTCCCAGTGTATTTTTCAAATTATCCCTCTTTCCCCCTACATTTAGGCTTCTTCTCTGTGTGTGTCCCTGCCTCCTACAGCAGCCATTATGTGGCTGTCTCTGCCTTCTGCGGCAGCCATTTTATTATTGTGCTTACCACATTGTGTCAGAACTCCAAAGGTGCTCATAGGCTCAAGAAGGTTGGCAGCTCCTGGTGTAGGCCAAGGGCTGGATCCTAACATCCACAGTCACAAGGACTGAGAGTTTTTCCTGTGTTTCCCTCCCCCTAGCTGTCTTTTCCAATCCTATGAAAATTTATTCCTGGAGTCATGGGACCTGCACGGATTAATAGCCACATGGGTCATGAAACAATGGGGGGGAGGGGAAAGGGAAGGGAAACACCTCCCTCCTCTATCAGCATAACTGTAACTTCAAAACACTCCCCCTGCTTATTACTTTGTTCTCTCTAACTCAGTATGACCTTGCCTTTGACCTTTGCTCTTCTACATCACCCTCAGCTATCTGAAGATCTCCTATTACATCCTGCTTCCTTTTCTATGAAGCTTTTGGTGCAACTTAACCCCCCACCCCTACTGAAATGGAGTTTAACTGAAATGAATGCCTCCACTTTGTTTCAGTCTCAAACTCTGCAAAGCACAATGTGCAGTGTTGGTGCCATATGAATATAAAGAATTACAACATGATCAAAATGTATATTAAAAGCTCTGGAGGTTTTACCAGTCTGAAGGATCTTAGGACTGACAATCCTTCCACGTTTGCGAGACCCAGCTCCATTAAACTAAGGCTGACAATAATGCCATCAAAAATATTCCAGCCTTCTTGGAAATAATAATAAGGATCCATGGCTACTATCTTCAGAAACATTTCTGCTGTGAAGATTCCAGTGAATACCTACACAGAAAAATATGATTTGTCATCAATGCCAAGTAACAGTGTTTATGCTAATCAAATCTAGGACTCCACATTTTTTGCTTTTATAATTAGACAAAAGAGATCCCAAAAGTATGCACACACACGCCCCATCTGAAGATGGAATCTTGGATCCTGTGGTAAATTTCCACTAACATAAGACGGGGGCAATATTTGCCCATTCCTCCCTCCCCACTTAAAGTGGGAGGAGGGAGGATGTCCAGTTCAACTCACTATACAACAGCACACAACTTAACACAGAAGCACAATAAAAAGAAAAATTACAATAAATTATATAATGCAAATAGATAGATTTTATCTCTTATTATCTCATTCCAAAACATAATTCATTTAATAAATGCTGGATATTGTATATCAGTATCCTTTGAGTTCTCTGGTAATATGTCAGTTTTACCAATAAAGCCATTCTTTGGATTTTATTTAAACGCTCACTTAGGAAGAGTAATAGTGATTTCTTCCCACTAGCTGTTATAACCATTTTGGCGCAGTAAATAAACTCAGAATTAACTCTATATCTTAAAAAAAAACACCGATGTAACCTTTCAAATAGCCTAGTAACATTATCTTGGGCTCAAAGGACATATTAAAATACAACATGTCATTAACAACGTGAACTGCAGCCTTCCAAAACAACTGGATTATCAAACACAACCAAAATATGTGTAATGATTCGGCAGATGATGAACATTTATCTTGTACAGAAGTATACCTCTCCCCCCCCCAGCACATGCAACAACTGGATATGGGGGCAAGAAATTCCCATTTTGCTCATGGACATGCCTTCTGTTAGCAGAGATGCACTACTGGACCAAATTGGGAATCTTGTAAATTATGTATACCAAATAGTTTAGGCATTGGGCAGAACCAGTGACTCCTTTCCTTGTAAGGAGTCTTCACTGATAGGAGACATCCTCCAGTGAAGGGAGCTTTAGTCTACTGGAGGAAGGTTTCTCCTGCAAGAGAAAGATTCCTTACTTACCAGAAAGGAATTGTTGGATTCAACCCACTGTTAAATTATCTATCACAGATGATGCAAAACTTTCCTTACAGTCATATACCACACACACATTAGAGAGGAGAGAAGTGCCTCTGAGAAAGTCTGATGACGATATAGGTATACTTTGTGTTTTGTTCAAAATTCCTATTTGATATTTGCTTCAGGCAAAATCCCACGGCAAGCTGACCGAAAGCTATCTCCATGGCAAGTTCTGAGTTACCCACAAAGGTACTTTATACTGCCATGTGTGTTTCTTTCCCCATGCTTACTACACCTCTATCATCTCTTCCCTTTTCCCAACATTAAAAAACATCCATTGGAGGCATTCTAGGCAGATACTGTGCCACTTCTATCATGTCTGCACAGACACTGAGTATCCCATAGAACTTAGGGACAAACTAGACAATACCACGTTGCAGAGTCCACCACGGGGAAATGTTGCGGGGGCCCTGATCCTGCTGGTGACCTTGGCACAAGGGGATGAGGAGGTAAAGGCTCTTGAAAACAGTGTGTGTGGGGGGGGGATACAGGGGCCTTTCAAGCCTCTGCATTGTGGTCCCCAACAGGATCAGGCTCCACAGCATTTTTAAAAGTAAAAATAAATAGTGATCTAAAATGGTGCCATGTGCCTGTGGTGGATTTGGGGACATGGTATCATCTAGTTTGGCCCTAAGATACATGTCGGATAGCAGTGGTCTTAACAGTATCAACAGCAGCAATGTTGGGAGGTGGGGGGTCAGCATCTGGTCTCCAGAGCCAAGCCACTCACACTGCAAAAACTAGCGAAGAGCAGCACAGAGAGAATTTGTACCTCCGATCCCAAACTGCTTTCTGGTTCCTTAGGTAAACACAGCTAATGCAGAGAGTGTCACGGTGATAAAGCAATTCAGTCATTATTCCAATGAATACAGCCATGTGTTCTTTGTGGTTTAAGACACTTGGAAGGACTTACCAAATTTCCGACTGACAGCACATTATTAAACTGAGGTGTCATTGGATAATGTTCCATGGCCATAAACAAGGTGTTCAAGACGATGCAGATGGTGATTGCCAGGTCGACAAAGGGGTCCATCACAATCAAGTTAACAACATGCTTTATTTTTAACCATGGAGGATAGCAATCCCAGATCAAACACATGTTAGCAAATCTATACCAGCACGGAGGACACTTCTGTCTTGATTCCTCAAGTTCTAGATGAGGAAGAATGTATATGAACACATGTGAAAAGCAGTGCAATTAATGCATTTAATAATTATGTCCTACAGTAGACATCCCCTCCATGATGCATGTTATGCAATTTGTTAACATGCTAGACACCCTGGAGCCCCAATCTAAGCAGATTAGATGATTAAATTATGAAACAGCATAAACATTTCTTCTACCCGCAAATTCAGTAAACGCAACTACATTTTTAGAAGAAAACCAAAACTAGAGCATCGAAAGCAGTATGCCATGGAATTCTGATGTATGTTCACATTGCATAGTGGACAAATATTTGACCTTTTAACATTACGGGATTGGAATTATGGTTATTTTATCCTCAGCCATAGTGACACAGAGCAGGTTTATCTAAACGCAACCCCTCCTGCCACAGCAGCATGTGGCCACATTGCAAAATCCAGTTTTGAGTTCACAGTTTTTGTCAGGGGCCTGAAAACCATATGGGTATTCAGGCATTGGATTTCTCCAAGTGTGGAAGGGTAATGTGCCAATTGAACCACAGATAATAACAATGAATGGTACATTTGCTCTTAGGGCACAGTAGTGAACACCCATGACTCAGAATCCCACAGGCACAAGATTCATGCATGCGTATGGAGTGTTTGTGTTCTGCGTTAATAGTTCCTCCTTTACACTCCCCCCCCAAAGCATGGCAGCTCCTTGGGGTTAGAGAAGCAGGAGGGCTGCTAAATTAGGGAGAATGAAATTCCCTCCCCAGGTGCACACACAATGAGATTTCTTGTGTCCTTTGGAGGCTTTGCTGCCCTACAGCCAATAGTGTCTATTGCCAACTAAGTCCTGAAAGAGACAGAAAGAAAGAGAAAGAGACACTTCTGAAACAGTCGTGATTTCATTTGGAGTGGAACAAAATCGACTTATTGCTTCCTTAAGTCTATAGTGACATGTGTCCAACCATGCAGCTCCTGTTCGTAAAAGCGGGGGTGACAACTCCCCATCAAATTCTTCCCTCCAGCTGTAGACCCTCACTTCATCCCCGGGGCTGTTCCTGAGGGCCTACTGACCCAAGGAACAAAATTGGAGAGGGGTTCAGTGGGCTGCAGTGGGAACATAAGAAGAGCACTGCTGGATAAGACCAAAGGCCCATCTAGTCCAGCATTCTGTTCACACAGTGGGCAACCAGCTGGGAAGTGGCAAAGACCTTGAATAGCTGGATACACACCTTTATAACCAGGACAAAATTCCAGTTACCCGTACATTTAATTGCGGATAGCTGTGTTTTGGAAAACAATTAAAATTCCTAGATGCCTTAGATTCCTGGATACTGATACCAAATTTCCGCAGCCAGGTACCTGGGATTTTTGCAGCAATGAGGATGAGGTCTTGCTTAAACTGAGGGAAAAGAGCACGTATAGACTGCATTCTGATGCCCAAATAAGTTATTATGGTTTGTTTGGTCTGAGAAGGAGTCTCATAAATCCTTGAATGTGAGTGCTCCCTCCTCCTCTTGTGTACAGCTCATAGCTGGTAACAAACCACAGCTTTTTGTTGACATCCAAATAGTGGTTCGTTTGTTCCCTTCAGCTCTTGATTCTGAACTAATATTAAACTGTAGCTTAGAATCCAGGTTTGTAGGCAGAAAACTGCAGTTTGTTAAAATTCCTTATTTTAATGTCATGACTAACTGCGGCTAGATTTAAACCAGGAAGTTATCAGCCTTGGTGCAGTAAGAAGCAACAGAGAGAGCGCACGTGCCCAAGGATTCCCTGGCACTTTCTCTTCATGTTGGAAATGAACAAGTGGAACTGCTCTGAGTGGCATTTTTGTCACTTGCCTCTATTTCTACCTTCCACTGAAACCAGCAGGACTCAACTGTGCTCTTTGGCTAGATTACACCCATAATTTGTTCCAAAAAAGGCCCAATAACTCCATGACTACAGCCTGCAGTGATATTCTGTCACATCACTCGCCCAGTGGTAATATCTGTATCTTTACTCTACATAGCTCCATTGCAACCAGAAGTTCTACATAGGCAGTGAATGGTTAAAAGAAAAACCTAATAGCTATGAACTGGCCGTTAATTAATATATTTAGGTTTTTAACTATCAGACTAAAATCCTGAACTTTTCTCCCTAGAATGATTGTACAAGCAAAGAACATCACCAGAAGCCAGACAGATGATGATAAATTAAGTGAGTTCGATGCCACTGAAAATTTTCAATAACGGAACAGGGGAATTTTCACTTTTCTCCCTCTTGTTGCCCCTCCAACTTGGGCTGTTCTAGGGGGGTTCCTTGTCTCCTTAGAGCAGCATTTGGGGGATCATTTTGGAATGCAGCAGGAGGGAGGTGGTGAGAAAGTCATGATCCTCTGATGAAAACCACTTCTGTCGCCAGAGATTTACTGTGGGATCCAAGACATTTTATAATTGTTTATAATGGTTTTCCAGTTCTTGTCCACTGATTTATGGAAAGTTTGTTTATGCTTACTTACCTTCCATTGTGTTAGTAAGTATACTGGCTATACTCATTGCCCTTTGTCTTGCAGTAGGATCAGACAAAAAATCCATAGACACATGGTAAGAACTTGAGCGCCTTTTCCTTAATTCTGTTTCTGTAGTGGTTCCCTGCAAATGAATGACTTAAGAAATTTACAATGATCACACTCTGAACTTAAACTGTTATAAGGATTGAAGGAAAAAATCTTTGCTCAAATCTCCTTCCAGCAACATTCTATTAAGTAAAAAATAAGGCTCAATTCAGAGGTTACAAACAGACCAGAGTTCATATGGGAGGGGCCATGGCTCAGTGGTATAGCATTTTTGTGGCATGCAAATAGTTCCAAATTCAATCCCTGGCGTCTCCAGTTTAAAGGATCAGGTTGTAGTTTATAGGGTTGCCAACCCCAGCTCCAGAAATTCCTGGAGATTTTGGAAGTAGAGCCTGGGGAGGGTGGGGTCTGGAGAGGGACCTCAGCAGAGTACAGTGCCATAGAGTCTTGCCTCCAAAGCAGCCATTTTATCCAGGAGATCTCCAGGTCCTACCTGGAGGTTGGTAACCCTATGCCAATCTGAGTAAATACTGTCCTTGTTGGACCAGTGGTCTTGTTTGGTATAAGGCTTCTCATATAGCTCTCCGATTCTTAATCCTGGTAATTCTAGTCTAGACACACTGAAATCAATGGGGTAAGATCTGCACTGCCAGTTACTAGGATAGAAACTAGTTTCAATTTATTCAGGCACCTGCATTCAGACATCAAAATTAAAATTACAGTTAACTGGAGTTTGCCATCTGAAGGCAGGGGGTGGGTGTAGGGTTGCCAAGTCCATCTTCCACCCCCAGTGGGGGACTGTGGGGGTGTTTCTGGAGGGGGCGGGGCATCCCCGCTGCCACCCCTGCCCGTGCACTGTATCTCCAGAAATGCCAGTTCCCTGCACTTAAGGGAGCCGGCATTTCCCTTTTAAGTGCAGGAGCTGGCGTTTCCCCTTTAAGAACAAAAAGCCGTGTTTCCCTTTTAAGTGCACGAAGCTGGCATTTCCCTGCAAGCCTGATCTCAAGCGGAGATTGGGCTTGGGAGGAAACACGGGTTCCATTCCACACACTTAAAGGCAGCCACCCCTCTCTATGAAGAGGGAAGAGAGAGGGGTGGCTGTGGGTGTTGGGGGCGGGGCTTCCCCCGCCGGCCCTCTTGCCGGGGGCAGGTAGAACCCAAAAAGGAGGAGCCCTGGCAAACCGGGGGGGGGGGTTGGCAACCCTAGGTGGGTGGGAAGAACACAATAGATCATCATCAAACAAGATCTGTGACTATCACAAACTCCAGTTGGGTTCTGATCTCTGAAATGAGCCCAAGTCCCAGTGAAATTAAATATGGCTGTACCTCCCACGGTAAAGATGGTTAGAATTTGGTGGTAATTTTTTATGCAGACCTGGGTCCGGTAACACTGTGATACTGAACAAACAGTTCCTTCTAATGGTATTTTTAAAAAGGTCTTGAAGCCATAATCCATAACTCCATAAACCAAAGTCTGGACTGAGCCTCTGCTTCTCCTCTGTGTCTGGTATTTAATCTGGCTGTGTCCAGAGATTCTTGGCATTAGGCTCTAGGCTTATTGCTTGTGGCCCTGAGAGAGCTGAGTCAGCAGATCCAGTACAGGCCAGTTTTTTTGGTGAATTGTGTCATATTTGCATTTTGCAAGCTGCTCTGCATCCCCACCAGGAAGAAAAGCAAGGTAAAAATATTTAAATAGACAAATATCAGTAACAGCTTATTGGGCCAAGAAGATGTCAATTCAAATCCCTGCATGCCTGTGCATTTAGTGGATGGACTGTGGCCTGCTCTCTGGTTTGCTTCTGTAAAAGGGGAATTTAAAAATGGCCTTCATGTAACATTACTGGATTTTCCCCATCTACTGGATAATGTTTGAATGTTGCTGAATGGGAAGGGAAGGAACAATATGAAAAGCTTCTTGAAAAGGTAAAGCAAAGTATTTAGGGGGTCTTCTCCCAGGTTGTGATTTACGATACCTGCCATTAAGGCCTTAGGGACACACTATATTGCCTATACCCCTGTAGCTCAAGACGATTTGTTTATGTTTACAGTTATTTCCGCATCTTTTTGCCTAATGACATCCTGAACTCTCTGCCTGATGACATCCGGGCCCTGCAGAATCTAATGCAGTTCCGCAGGGCCTGTAAGACACAGATGTTCCGCCAGGCCTATGGTTGAGGACAGCAACAGTTGACATCAAGCCTGGCCTCCTTATTCTTCAGCTCTCCGCCCTCCAAAGGGTAGGACACAAATATTTTAACGTAATCTGGAACAGGTGATTGTTGTTGTTGTAGTTTTAATTTGTTTTATGATTGTATTCACTGAAACAACAGATTGCATTTGTTGAATGTTGTGAACTGCCTTGAGCCCTATGGGGGGAGGGCAGTCTAGAAATCAAATCAATCAATCAATCTTTTGAATAATGCCACCCTGGGGCTGCCAGCCCTCTTGCTGTGGCAGGAGGCCTTGAGCTGGTACCCCTTGTTTCCCACTGCTGCTCCAATTGGTGGAAAGAGAATTTGGGAAGAGGGGGTATTTTGTGTGCATGTGTGTGTCTGTGTGTGCTTGGACGCCTGGAAGTCATGGTGACTTCTGGCAACCCCTACTGGGGACTTGGATGTTTTTCAGAGAGGTGGCTTGATAGTCTGCCTCTGCATCCTAAGCCCTGGTATTCCTTGGAGTTCTCCCTTCCAATTACTTGCCAGGGTCAGCCCTGCTCAGCTTCTGAGATCTGACAAGATTGGGCTTGCCTGAGCTATCCAGGTCAGGGCGAGATTCTTTAAGTTGGCCTTGTGTGCACTGCTATGTCACTTCTAGGAAAAACCATAGGGTTTCCAGTGATTACCAGAGCTACCCTAGGTCATATCCGGTTTTTCTTCAGAAATGACATAGCAGCACAAATTACTCTGCAGCCCCCCCACCCATGTCCCCACCCCTGAAGCAGCCCGGCAAACCTATTTCAATGTCAGTTTGTGCATCAATACTTAGAGGTTGACCCGTTGGGTATTCACAAGGAGCTTCATTTCTCAATAGTTATGATGCAAAGGGGCTGGTACAGGTGAAACATCACAGATGAACACATAAAGCCGCCTTATGCTGAGTCAGACCGCTGGTTTATCTAGCTCAGTACTGTCTACTCTGACTGGCAGCAGCTCTCCAGGGTCTCAAGTCTTTACCATCACCTACTACCAGATCTTTTTTAAATTAGAGATGCTGGAGATTGAATCTCAGACCTTCTGTATTCAAAGCAGAAGCTCTGCCACTGAGCCACAACCCCTCATGGACACATGAACACATGAATCTACCTTATACTGAATCAGACCATTAGTCCATCAAAGTCAGTATTGTCTACTCAGACTGGCAGCAGTTCTCCAGTCTTAGGCAGAGGTCTTCCACATCACCTATGACCTGATCCTTTTAACTGGAGATGCCGGGGATTGAACCTGGGACCTTCTACATGCCAAACAGATGCTCAGCCACTGAGGCACAGCCCCTCCCCTCTTCATGGTCCCTCCCTCTTCAAATCAACTACTAAATCTGCCAACTTCATCTATAATTACCTCAGGCAGAAGTTGGCCCGTGGGTGACATGAGAGCCGGAGGCCCACCAACTAAGGAGACCACCCCATTGCAATCCACAGTGCTGTGCATCTTCCCATTTGCTGGAAGTATGGGTATCATCCGGGATGATCGACTGGCCTGACTGATGTTACTATTGCGCCGCTCACTGTGCCTGTGAGGGACAAACAGAGAGTCTCTTCTGCTCTCGTTGTCTTCAAACGTGCTGTGCTCATCATCGGCAAAGTCATTCTCAGAACCTATATCCTTTGCTCGGCCTCTGAAGCTGAAAAGACTCGTTCTGCTGCTGCGCCGTGGGGAAAACAGGGATCCTCGGATGCTCAGCAAAGACTGTAAGGCAATGAGAGAAGACAATCAGGAGCAGAAATGCTCATGGGAATGCCTTTGAGAGAAAATATTAATGAACTAACTATACAATCCTAAGCAGAGTCATAGCTTTCTAAATCCATTGACTTCTTCTTAGGATTGCACTGCACTGGTTGGTGAAATAATTTTTTAAAAGTTTCAAGGAAAGGAGAAAGAATGAAATGGTAAGATCTCCCCTTAAATTACACAGAACGGAAGGAAGATGTTTAGGGACTTTTCCATGAGCGCATGGGTGAGCTACATAAATATTAACACAAGGCAATATTAAATAAATATGTATTAAAGAGTTCTATTTAATTACAGTAAAAGGCTCTCCCTGTTCCTCATACTGCTGCATATTTTATGAGATGACTCATAAATTAATAAAACCAGAAGCTAACCACTGCTCTCTCCATCTTTGCACTGGCTTGCATGCTCAGGCAACTATTTTTTCCTGCCAGGTAGCTGACAAATGAGACTCACTAATTAATATCTTTTTGCATAAACATGGGCATGAGCCACTGAGAACTCTCCCCCATCCTACTGTTTCAGTGTCACTTAGTTTGGCACCGGATTTCGTCACGCTGCAGCTGCCTGCTGATCTGTTCAGCCCTTGGGGCTACGCATTCACCCAAGTGGGAAAGGGAATAACTACAGTGACTCCAATGATAAAACATGTGGAGAACATGGGGCAACATCCCTGCAGATACTTCCTCTCCCTGTTGTGCTTCCAAAGTTCATTAACTTACACTAGGGGGCACCACATGTAGAACAGTGTTGTGTTTGTGATACCCAGATTTAATGTGCAGGGACAGGCATGCAGTTTTGAACAAAGAATGAGGAACCCTACGAACAGCACTGATCAGGTGCTCAGCACTGAGAACTTCTCAACATTTTGTATCGGGCACACATTCACTCAGGAAGCACACTGCTCTGCCCATGTATTAGGGCCTTTGTTCCTATGTGGAATTACTGATCAGCTCAGATATCTTTTTAACATTCATATTTTTATTGAGAAATAAATGTTATATATCCAGTCAATCCTTGTTAAAGAAACTGTTGAACCATCGATAAAACTTGTCTAACATTTTAATCTGGCCTTGGTGCTGTTCCAAAACAAATTAAAAAGTTACTATTGATCCAGCAATAAATCTCCAGAGTGAACTGTTCTCCCCATATATTGTTCATTAACCACTCAATTTTCAGTCATCTGCTTTTATAGATCTGTTATCCTGGCTCATTCTTTCTAATTATATGCTTAACCTCTTGGTCGCACAGAGGTATATTCCATGAATCATTTATTCATAGTGCTAATTCTATGTGATCTCAGTTCTCTGAGATAATTCAATCACACAAAGAGTCAAAGCTGGTACCAATATTTAGTGGTAGCAAAACATGGAGGGGGTTGTAATGGAGTATTATTCCATCTGTCCACCTTAAAATAGATACGTGAAAACTACGAGTCTCTTTGTTTCAAAGTAATGCATTAACTACTAAACTACAGGCTATATTGAGATGATTATTCTCTTCTATAACCAGTCTCTACAGATTATCAGCCCTCTGACTGAAGAGAAGTCAGAACTTTATTTATTCCGGGCATCAAGTGAAAACTTTGTATTCCAGCCAACTCATGTTAAATCTTTAATATTTTAATTTAAAATCAGCCTAATCAGTCTTGAAACGGTTAAATGTCAAATAATTGTTATGACAGAAAAAGGCTTCTAAAGGTCAATGAAATCAGAAACAAAGACATACATATCTATTTAAAATATAAAAAAATTAATTACAATTTCTGATTCTCACCAAAGCGCTTTCAGAAACATCTGAGAGATGTGGGATGTTTTGGGTGTGGCTATCTTATATAGGCCCAGTCACATGAAACTCATATGACTCTATTAAAACGATTTAATTCATCTCCTCTGAATCCATGAAGTAGATGCTTCTGAGTTAGGGCTGTCAGCTCTGGGTTGGGAAATACCTGGAGATTTGGGGGATGGAGCCTGAGGAGGGTGGGGTTTGGGGAGGAGAGGGACTTCAGTGGGGCATAATGCCACAGAGTCCACCCTCCAAAGCAACGATTTTCTCCAGGTGAACTGATCTCTGTAATCTGGAGACCAGCTGTAATTCCAGGAGATCTCCAGCCACCGCCTGGAGGTTGGCAAACCTGTTCTGAGTAGAGAATGAACTTTTGTTCTTCGTATTGTGAGATTATTTCTGGACACACACCCAATGATTCATCATTATGTTTTTAACAGTGAAAACTTTGTGAACAGAGGAAATATGTGTTGTGCAGAAACAGTTAGGCCTACATTTATTCAATTATATTGCATGAACAATGAGGTCTGTGACAGGGTCAGTGGACTCACTTGATCAAACACTCTTAAAACTACTTAGGGCTGCCAGGTCCACGGGGGGGGTGGGTTTGCCCACTCTAGAGGCCCCCAGCCTGCTGGCCTGGGTCCAGCTGCTGGGGGGAACCCCGCTCTCAAAGTGCCAGAATCGGGCCAACGGGCCTGGCGTGATGACGTCACCTGAAGGTGACATCATCGCACTGGGCATGTCATCGGGGGGATGCTCTAGCATCCTTCGACAGCGTGCCTGGTATGATGACATCACTTCCGGGTGATGTCATCATGGTGCACGTGCGAAACTCCTGGAGACAGAGGTTTGGACCCCCGCTGGATGTCAGGTAGGGACTTGACAACCCTAAAACTACTTCTGAACACATAGACACATGCGAGACAGACCACTGTACAACTGGCCCTATATCACTTATTGCCACATAGACCAGGATATACTCTTCATACCTGGTGTGGAGAAGAAAAACGTTTTTCATAGGTCAGTCTGTTCCCTTCAATGGAGAATCGAAAGCCTTTCCTTCTGATGCTATCCTCTGATTCAGATTTGTGAAATTCATCTTCATCCTTTTCATCTCCTTCGGATTGTTCTCTCTGTTTCCTCTTTTTCCGCCTATTCCTCCTCTCTTTAGCGCTCTTTGAACTCAGCTTTGATGTCGCCGAAGAACTCTCCGAGAACCCTCCTACACCACCAGCTTCACTGAACTCTCGAGATTCGCCTGCTGCTGCAGCTAAAGCGGCTGCCTGTTGAGTAACGAAGTTAAACAGATTTAAGATGTACAATGCTAATCTGTTAATGCTATTATTGGTTTTACTTTTAAGGCAGATGAGTTTGATGTTCATTATACTAATCTGCGTTCCAAAACTCGGCAGAGCAAGAATAGTGAGTTTAAAAAACAATTTTGCAGGTTTCAGATCTGAAGAACCATCCCAGTACCTCACCAAATTTTCCAATTCCCCTTTATTGTCCACAATTCTCATCTGAGTAATCTCCTCCCCTTCTTTACTAGTGAGGAACAAAGAGAAGGTGGCAGGTCATATGCAACAAACTGGAGTCTCTACAGAGATCTTCTTTCACAAATAACTCACTACTGATGAAGAAAGGGACACTGGTGTGAGGTATATGTATCTTTTACCATGTAAGACAGCCCTATTGACAGTGCCACTATTTGTTTAAAAAGGCTGATGCTAGGGGAGTTTTCCAAATCCTAATGATTAAACGTGGCCTGGTGAAACCTATGGGGAAATGAGGGCAATAATTCCTTCTCCCAGACAGGAAACAAGAAAAAGAGAGCCAGAACTTGCTCTTGGTCCCTAAAGTGGGCCTTCACAAAAAAGAGCATGTGGGCATAAATAAATACATACATCCAAATTAAATTACTGCTTTAGTGCAGTGTAGGAAACACACTTGATACCTGATTACCCCTACCAATGGTTTTCCTGGTGTGCCGAACTGACCTCCAAAACCAGGATGCTTAGAGCATCAAACTCAGAGAGCTAGGAGATTAGGGACTAATGCCTCACTAAAAAGCCATTCGGGTGCTGCCTGCTTGCACCCCCCTCCCCGATTGGTCAGTGGCAGCTGAGGAACGTTTTGTAAAATCTTGTGAGTCTTGTCAGAGAGTCAGTCAGTACAGTAGTCCTTTGGATTTTGACTTGGCAGTTGCCATTCAGGAGTGTGTGTGTCAGTCTGAGAGAAACAGACAAGTAACTTGAGAAGTGAAAGGACACAACTCCTAGCCTTTACTGTATACCAATACATTTGGGGAAAACTTCAGAAAGAACGACTAAGTGTCAGCACTATCTGAATTCTCTGTTTATTCACTGTCTCCAGAACTGGGGTTATGGTTTGCCAGAAGAGGTTGGGTAGTTAGTGGGAAACTGCCATCTTAGCCAAACAGAAAAGGGATATTGCTCCTAGGAAAAGGAGGATATTCCTTATCCAGTTAGTCCAGTTAATCCAGGTTTAACTCAGAAGGGACCTCTGGTTTGAGAAGTGAAAAGGGAAATGGTCTTAGAGTCCTCAAGAGTAGAGAAGGGGAAAGTTATGATTCCAAAAGGGAAATATTGTTATATAGGAAGTTCTAACTTCCAGAAAATTGAGATATAGTTATGAAACTTTGTAAGAAACTTTGTTGCTGTAAGAAATCTCCAACAAACAAACCTTAAAGTAAAGAACTAAGTCTCTTAGAATTCAAACTTCAAGTATATTCTGTTACTTGTTCAATATATTCTAATTTTCTTATAAAGAACTACAGTTTAAAGAGTTCATCATCCCCTGCCCTGTTCCTGTTACAACTGTGCCTGTCAGTAAAATCAACCTTTTTGTTTCAACTTTACTTCATGCCAAGTGCCATTTCCAAAGGGGTTTTATAAGAGGGCTCCTGCTGAGTTACAATAAAAATCTCTGGCCTGAGAAAAAGTCAAATAACTTCTTTAACACTGGGTGGGACACAAAGAAAGTTATAAGTTTATAATTCAAATGCGCTACTAAGAGGCTGCTCAGTCAGAGTGGTGAACAGTGTTTTGGCGGGAAAATCTGCCTCACAGAACAGAAGGAGCAAGGGTCCGTCATACCTGGGAAAGGCACATTTGTAATAATTTTGTTACCGACTGATGGAAAAAGCAGAACTCATGATTCAGTTCTATCCACAAGATAAGATCTTCAGCCTTTCCAGATGTTAGAAGAAGAAACTGGATTTATACCCTGCCCTTCACTTGGAGTGTCAGAGCAGCTTACAATCTCTTTTCCCTTCTCCTCCCCAGAACAGATACCCTGTGAGGTAGGTGGGGCTGAGAGAGCTCTTTTGAGAACAGCTCTTTCGAGAACACCTCTGAACTAACTTGTGACTGACCTAAGGTCACAGCTGCAACTGCATGTGGAGAAATGGGGGATCACATCCAGTTCTCCCAGATTAGAGTCTGCGCTCTTAACCACTACACCAAACTGGCTCTCCTTAGCCCATAAGGGAACCACAGGAAGTCATGTGCCAGAAAGAGGAAAACAGAGTTATGACCTCACCAGGGTCAAAGCCATAAGCAGCACAATAGATCAAGAGAGACATGGATAGGAAACCAGGAGATGTGCCACAGTGAGGAATAATCCAAGGGTCAGAGCCTTGGAGAAAGGTCCACTCAGTGTACTTGCTGCTCTTGGTCCACTGAGTGCACTTGCTGCTGCTCATCTAAGCATGCATGCAAAGAAAGGCAGGAGGCATGGCACCCTTGCTCTCTGCACATGCAGACTAGTAGTGTGGACCTCCCAAAAAGCAGCAATCAACATGACAACTCTGTAGGGTCCTACCCAAGGATCCCAACCCACAAATAGGACCCTTAACCTAAGAGATTATATATTATAATATCCTTCCTTCTCCAACTACTGTGCCTTTCGTTAGGGTATTTATTTATCTCAATATGTGTATCCTGTCTTTCCATAAGAGATGTTTAAAGCTGTTAACAATGGTACAGAACAATAATACAATACCATAATTATTATCTTACCTACAACTATAAAGGGATACATCATCATAAAAACACCACATGTCTAAAAACACAATAAAATATAATAAGACAATGAAATACGATATGGAACAGTGGCAACAATCTCCACTAAAGTTCCATGTGCTGAAAATAATATGTCACGGGTGCTTTACCCAATTTTCATTGAGCAACAGGGGTCAATAAAACACTTTATTGAAATTACAATTGTATTTAGCATTAGATTACAAGTCTGTTTCATTCACCAGCAAGTTTTCATCAACAACAGTTTCATCTGTCACTAGAGAGATCAGTCTCAAGGGTATGCATATGCACTCACAATCCAACCATCATCTTGTAATGTTTTGGGATCACCTGTGGCTGATGTTAACTACTGGAAAGCACCATCATTTGGTCCAGAAGAATGCTCACCTTACATGTCCCCCTATATGAAAAGAACCTAGGAGCTACATCTGACAGAAAGCTACCTGAGCTTCTTCTTGTTGTTTTTTCAGCTGCTCAAGCATCTGCTGAAACTCTGCCTCTTTCTGCTCCGCTTCTTCCATGGTGGCTTGATTCTGTTCTTCGTAGGCCATGGCGACGACAGCGAGGATCAAGTTGATCAGATAGAAAGAGCCCAAGAAGATCACCAGAACAAAAAAGATCATATATGTTTTGCCAGCAGCTCTCAAGGTCTGTTAAGAAAAAAAGGAAGAATGAACAATTTCATAACATTTCTATAAAAGTGTGATACTCACTCAGTGGTGCTGGAGCCATGCATGGCTCTTCTGAGCTCCATTCCCCAATGTGGCATCCATCCCATGTTCCAGAAAAGTGACCAAGGGCTTTGCCCATGGGGTAGGGATGCCAACCTCCAGGTGGGGCCTGGAAATCTCAGAGAATAATAATTATCTCCAGAATATGGAGATCAGTTCTCCTGGAGTTCAGCGAGGATCAAGTTGATCAGATAGAAAGAGCCCAAGAAGATCACCAGAACAAAAAAGATCATATATGTTTTGCCAGCAGCTCTCAAGGTCTGTTAAGAAAAAAAGGAAGAATGAACAATTTCATAACATTCCTATAAAAGTGTGATACTCACTCAGTGGTGCTGGAGCCATGCATGGCTCTTCTGAGCTCCATTCCCCAATGTGGCATCCATCCCATGTTCCAGAAAAGTGACCAAGGGCTTTGCCCATGGGGTAGGGATGCCAACCTCCAGGTGGGGCCTGGAAATCTCAGAGAATAATAATTATCTCCAGAATATGGAGATCAGTTCTCCTGGAGTTCCTCCAGGAACTTCCCAACTCAGAGTTGGCATCCCTACTGCTGAAGTTTGTGGTTGGCAGGTGGTTCCCACCCTAGAACAGTGGCTGCTGAAGAAGCCTCCCTGAGCTCCAGCTTGTGTGCTAGGGATGGAAGTTAGGGGCCCATCTTCTCCAACAAGCCCACACCCTGAAGAGCTGAAAGGCTACACAATGCAGTCACCAGTGGGACTGAATACCTGAGCAAAGTTATCCTTCCTAGAATTTCAATTATTTGCTGTTTTATATGGATTTCATTTTTTTGGGGGGGGGCATTTGGAATTATGTTAGCAGCCTCAATTCCCTATATTTGTATGGATCACCATGTCTCCTGCACTGCTTCAGTCTGCTTTTTCATTGATAACTTGTTGTTTATCCTACTTAATTCTTTGCTCATCTGTACCCCATGATGCATGGTGATGAGAGAGGCCAGAGAAGTTTTAATATTAAACACCAGAAGAACACCCCACTGCAGAACTGCCTCCCTGCCTGAGCTTCTGGAGGTGGTCTCAGATGTGGTGTGGAGGACTCCTAAGGTGGTTGTCTTGGGAATTCAACATCCACACCAAGGTTGCCTTGTCAGGAGCAGCTCAGGATTTCATCTGAAATCTCAAACTTAATCCTGACATGCTGGTGGAGGGAAGGTCTCACTCGGGAACTGGGTTATCCCCTGTTCTGGATGGGGTTGCACTCCTCCTAAAGGAGCAGGTTTGTAGCTTGGGGGTGCTCCTGGACCCAGCCCTCCTGCTGGATATACAGGAGCAACAATGGCTAGGGGTGCCTTTCATCAGCTTCAACTGGTGAGCGTGCTACAGCCCTTACAGCAGAAAAGATCTTGCCACTGTGGTGCATGTCTTGGTAACATCTGGATTAAAGTACTGAAATGTGGGGCTGTCCTTGAAGACTGTCTGGAAGCTACAGGTGGTATAGAATGCTGCAGCCAGAGTGCTGACTGCAGTGGTTTGTATCAACCCTGTCCCTCCTCTCTTGTTACATCTACACTGACTTCCAGTTAGCTTCTGGCTTCAATTCAAGGTACTGGCATTGATGTTTACAGTCCTTTATGGCCTGGGACCAAAATATTTTAAGAATTGTCTTCTCCCATACAAACCTACCCACTCACTCCAGTCATATTCAGGGGCCCTGCTTTGGTTGCCCCTGCCATGTGAGGCTAGACAGTTGGTGACCCAAGAAAGGGCTTTGTTGGTCATGGCACCAAAACTTTGGAACTTCCTCTGTCTCCCTCTACTGATATCTTCTGCCAGCAGGAGAAGACTTTTTGGTTTCATTTGGCATGCCCCCAATAATGGTTATTGGCCCTCCTTCCTGATTTTTCAGTGAATTATTTTATAATTTTAAATGTCAGTCTTAATTGCTCAAAATGTTTTAGGCTGATTTTGCACGCCTCCCTTTGCTCCGTTTCCATTGGTCAATTTCCCACTTGAAGCCGCGTGGCCACATTTTGACCCGTGGCTTCGCCCAATTTCCCCCGTGGTTTTGTGATCCTGTTTTTTGAGGATCACGAAACCGCGAGGAAAATTGGGCGAAGCCGCGCGTCAAAATGCAGCTGCGCAGCTTCGAGTGGGAAATTGACCCATGGAAATGGGGCAAGGGGAGGCGCAATGGCGGCGTAGCTCCTTGTGTGAAATCAGCCTTAATGCTTTTATGCATGCCACCTTGGGGACCCCGATCAGGAGGAAAGGCACTAAAATGTTTTAAATAAATAAAATAAATCTATAACATCCAGATTATGAAGCTCCCATTAACACCTTGTAGGGCTCAGAATAACTTGATCCAGAAAGGCACAGAAGCTCACGACAAAATCTTACCAGCTGATAAAGGTTTTCCCAGTAGTCCTGAGTCATCAGTCGAAAGAGAGACAAGAAGGCCCAGCTGAAGGTATCAAAGCTTGTGTAGCCATAGTTGGGATTTCTACCAGCTTTTACACACATATATCCTTCTGGACATTGGCTATGAAGCAGAAGAAAACAATCCATTTACTACAGGCTGGAGTTTGATGAAATGGGTTGGATAAAGACTTAACATTTCCACAGCTACAAGGATTTCCACTCACAGAGCACAATTTTCCTGGCTTCCTCTTCCCAGGGCAGCCTGAAATGCCCCCATCTTATTCCTGGGGGGGACGGTCTCCTCCAAGAACAGGATTTCAGGGGAAATCCTTTCATTGGTGGAAATACTTAGTCTGGGTCAAAGTCAATGGCCTTATAAATATTCAGTAGAATGAAAGTGTCCAAGAACAGGATTTCAGGGGAAATCCTTGCATTGGTGGAAATAGTCTGGATCAAAGTCAATGGGCTTATAAATATTCAGTAGAATGAAAGTCATTCTCTGTTACAAATTTACTCTGTCAAACAATTCAAGAGAAGCAATTGTAAAGGTCTACAGCAGAGGTTCCTAAACTTATTTGGCCTACCGCCCCCTTTTCAGAAAAAAAAAAATTACTCAGCACCGCCCTGGAAATCTTCAAGAAGTGGACAAAAAGATGCTGTGACAAATTTGCACATAGTAAAGAAAGATGTTGTAAGTAAAGAAAGATGTTGTTGGCCTGAAGCCAGAGGCCAGCAGCAATCACTACACAATAGCCCAGCAGCAACACCAGCCTTACAAGGGTGCACATGCATTTGCAAATTGCAAATGCATGGCTGTGATTGGCTGTGGGGACCCCTCTTCCCCTCCCCCTCCCTCCCTGATCCCAGGGAAGACCAGGAGAAGGCAAGAAAAGGCCGCTTTAGATAGGTTCTGGACTCTTCTTTCTTTATGCTTCCACCACCCCTTTTTTGTATTCAACGCCCCCCAATTGCACCCAAGGCTCCTACCGCCCACCTAGATCATTCCAGCGCCCCCAAGGGGGTGGTACTGCCCACTTTGGGAACCAGTGGGTCTACAGGGTCAAAGCCTTATCCTCCCAGCATTAACTAGGGGAGACTAGCTGTTGCTCTGACTAAATCGGTAACACACCAGTAAAAAGTGCTAACTGAAAGAAAGGAAAATACCCTAACTAGACCCAGGACCCCTCCTAAGCTTGAAAATGGAAAAAGGTGAAGTAATATTGTGGGCAGGGGAATTACTGTCATACAAGTTCTCTGGAAAAATGTATACTAACAGTGAAATCCTATGCAGAACTACTCTTGTCTAAGCCCATTAACTTCAGTAGACATAGACTGGAGCAACTCTCTGCATGTGAATGCACTGTAAATATAGTCCCCACACCCATGTTCTTAATTTCTCTTGTTGATGTAGATTCTGACATTCAGCCAGCAGGCTAACATAGAAAAATCTGATAGAAATTTGAAATGTGTTATAAATGAAAGCAAAAGCTTAACTATTCTTGTTTTAACTTTAGCTGCTGCACTCTATTACAAGATGAGCCCTGCTGGGCAGGGAAAGGAGCAGGATATAAGTTGAATGAATGAACAAACAAATATATAAATAAATAGAAATGTAATGGACCATTTGCTTACCCTGCATCTGAGCTGTTGCCACAGAGCAAAGCATCATTTTGTCCTTCCAAGAAGTAAAAGTGGCCTGTTTTAGAAAAAGAAGTGGAAAACATTGAATTGCTGAATATAATAACCTGAACAAAAGCATCCTTTGGCACCTCAAAGGCTGACAGATTTACAGTGCAATTCTAAGCAGAGTTACAACCTTCTAAGTCCACTAAAGTCAATGGGCTTAGAAGGGTATAACTACTTAGGACTGGAAAGGTTGTCATGACATGTGCTTCTGTAGAGTACAGCCCAATTCATCAGAAGCTGTAGTCCATAACAATTTAGGCCACAATAAATCTGTTATCATTTGAGATGCCATATGACTTACTGCTCACCCTTGTGGCACCCCACACACAAGACTGCACAGGAGCCACGACGATGAACAACAGTTACAGGTAAGCACAACCCTGTTTTTTTCATTTCAACAGACTAACATGGAATTTGTCCATGCTTAAATGAAGGACATCCCTTAAAAATGCAATTTATAGCCATAATTAATCATCAAAGCAAAAAAGAAGTATTGTCTTACATTTCTTACAGGCTGGAAAGCTTTACTGCAGCAATGGTAACACAAAGCCTATATATAGTTGGCCAACGTGTTTTTAAAAATAATGTTGATGGTCAATTTTTGCAAATTAGGCAAGAGTTCTACCACTACTACAAGCAATACATGAAGTAGTAGAGTTACAGTTGAGTGTCTTTACCTTGGAACAGGCACTGAACACAGTGGAACATAGTTCCAATCCAAATAGGATTGAGGTGTAAATCACTAAAAAGTTTGTGCTTACTTGTGTGGTGACAGAATCAAAGCAGCATGAATGAACCTAAGAGTTTTTTTCTGAACATAACTTACCATAGGTCAGATGTACATAAGCGTCATTGAAAACAACAGAATTAGAATGGGACAGCAATCCTAAATCGGCTCAGTGGACTGGGGTATTAGCTACACCAAAGTTAAATCCCACTGATTTCAATGAGACTTCGTTGTGACTGCTTTGGCTGGATTGAGCTCTCTCTTTGCTCTCTAATTGTAGATTCAAATACTGGGTTCAGTCCAGAAAACTTTTAAAATCATGCCCCTGTTCCACATAGCTTTTGTTCATGCTGGTCCCATGATCCTCAGCATAGCCTTTTCGAGTGGTCAAAGGAAACCTCATCCTCCCTCTTTCACAAGTGGAAAAGCTGGCTGGAGCCAGCCCACTGTACAAGACCCATCATTCAGTTACATAATAATATATTTTGGTTAGGTAAATAATAAACCAGGATGGTCATACAAAGGCCACATCTGAAGTAAGGTTATGCTATATAAAGCACCGAAATAGCAATTCAACCGTTATTCATAATGCCACCATTTTTTATTCTATAGCTAAAGTAGAGTAGGTGTGTAGAGTAGCTGGTGCTGAACTGACTGTATCACAAAGCCAATGGGAGAATCCTGATACTTCTTGAAAACACACTATAATAGATTACACCCAGTTATTAGACATTAGATTGGTATGATGCATAGATGGTGCATTCCTCTTGTGATCAAAGGCTGTACACCTTAACAAAATATCCCTTTTTCTGCCCATAAGGAGCCACTAGACTCAGCTACAGATATTGAAATGGCTAGACATTTAAATTCACTTTTAATTTCCTTTAATAATGATGGCACAAAGATATGAAGCTTCTCTTCTGGGCACAGGTAAAGGTAACCAGAATTATAACTGGGAGGTTGAAAGTAATTTAATAAAAGATATTGGCTTCTATCCAATGAACACCAAAGAGAAACACAGAAGTATCTCCTGCAATCCTCTCCCCCTTTGCAGAGGAGGGGTGACATTACCCCCTCCTCCTTCTTACTGTAGCCCTCCAATCTACATGGCTACTCTTTCCAGAGTTTGAACGGAATTGAGAGGAGAAGAACATGGGACAAGTCAGCATTCCAATGGTAGTTTGTCAGATATGAATAAGTCCACTTGATTTATGAGACCATAATGTAACACTACCCGTGTTTTAAGAAGGCAGGTGTAATGATACCCGATGAAGTAACTTATTTATTGTCTTACATGCCAATAAAGGTGTTGTATTGTATTGTATTGTATTGTTATGTAACACTACCAAAAATATTCCTTCGGTTTAAGTTTGACATGCATTAAAATGCTTTCAATGCCATTGTCATAATCAAATATTCCAAGCTAACCTTACTAAGCACAGCATTTCAAGGGGTGTTAACTTTTTGTTCACTAGAATAAATGAAATCAATGGCGTCCACTCAAGAGTGAGGATTGTAGTCTAGGTTCATTATATAATTTTGGAGAACAGTAACCATCATCTGCTTGTGATCAGCAAAGTAAGTTTTTAAATATTAAAATATCACCAGTCCTTACTGTCATCGTCGACGTACTCATTCCAGTTAAATGTGCTGATGGTTGTATTAATAAATGTACCATTTTCTCCTGCTGAGCTATTGAAGTAGGAAGTAATGTTTATCTGAAAAGTAGAATTGTCTGGTGGCCAGATCAGACATTTATGCCTCAAGTTCCCCATGAAAAGCTGGAGCCCTATTAGCGCAAATACACTCAGACAAAACACAGTCAGGATCATTACATCCGAGAGCTTCTTCACTGACTGAATTAGGGCTCCCACAATAGTCTTCAGGCCTGTAAATGGAAAAGGGAGATTAATTATGATGTCATGATAACAAAGTAGAGGACATCCATGTGAATGTACTTGATTTAGGTAAATATTTCATGCAGAATGACCATGGAATGAGTCTTAGGATGGTGACAAAAGATGGTTTCATGAAAAGCCTGTGAACATGAATGAGAAGCTGTTATGCTTATGCCAGTTTAAAACTGTGTGTGGAAATAAAATATATAACATATATTTATATAAAACCACAGCAACATTTTGCCTATGCTTAAATGTGACTTTGCTACCCATGCTCTATCTCAGCCCTACACAGAAAAAGTATATTGCTTTCTTTTGCGGGTGTCTCTTGCCCAAACCATCACTGCAGAATCAGTATTTAAAAATATTCTGTAGAGAAACAAGAAGACTATGATTATTTTTTATATTTTATTAAGGCTGTATTCAGTCTCACTACAAGAAACCAGGAATGGTTTGGAGAAGAAGAACATAATTTAGAAAAATCCCCATGCATGGCCCATGCTGTCCTTCATGTTTGCATATCTCTACGCATAATTTAAAATTAAAAAGAAAACAGATTGCAAGTTTCAGTCTTAAGTGCCTGCAACAAATGGTAAAATTTGCATCAATATGAAAGCCTTGATATACTGATCTTTAATAGTGGAAAGCTTGATGTCATAAGATGCAAATCATATAGCCACTTACTGCCAATGTCTCATGCAAAGAATCCGTTAAACTCAAAGGCTGATTTGGAAAAAAAAATCAAGCTAAAATATTTTAAAAGCAAAGAATCACATTTCACTGAAACGAAAGTTTTTTGATTCCTGCTTTTTATTTTTGGTATTACACTGCGCAGCAAATAACAAGGGTTATGCTCAAAAAATGGGATTTTGTCTTCAATAGCGTTTAAAAAGTCAGCCTCCGTGTTTAACCTAGCTCTCACCTGGAATGACTGATATTGTTTTCAATGCCCGGAGAACTCTGAATGTTCTCAACGCTGAGACATTGCCCAGGTCCACAAACTCTGTCACATATCTGTAATAGGGGAGTTCACACACAAACACAATGACAGCACGCAAAGAACAGTTGGAGATACAAAGGGGCCTAGCACTTCATACCGCTCACTTCTTACCTGGGATTACAGAAATAGTTTTCAAAGCTCTCAATACTCTGAAAGTTCGAAGAGCTGAAACATTGCCTAGGTTTACAAATTCTGTTATATACCTGTAGAATTAAATCACAGTTATTCAGAATTGAGGCAGAACTTAAGCTAATTATTTGGGGTCTTTCATCAAGACCTTATCCTCTTTGGCACATTTGCCTTGTGTTTGATAATGCGTTTTCCTGATTGGCAACTAAAAATTAAATGTTGCTGAAGCCAATCTCATTGTCCTATATCCTACCATTCCACTAAGCCTTTGGAAGGATACAACCCACTGAATTTTCTTTTGAACCAACTAGTTTGGGAATTTTATAAGATGGGCTTCCATTCTGGTGAACAGAAAGAAGATAAGATACTGGCATCAGCTGACAAGAGAATAAACTATATTAGTTGTAGTCCTAGTGGCAGACAAACCATTCTGTTCTGCAGCACAGGAAGACTAAAAAATAAAATTGAAAAGGGAATTTATTACAACAGGAAATCCTTCCTCCCTGTCAAATAAGAATTCCCATTTATGGCTATGAATGACTAACCCACTCCATTAAATACTTAGAAAAATACTTACGCAAATGTAATGACAGTGAAGTCAAGCCAGTTCCAAGGGTCTCGAAGGAAAGTGAAACCTTCTAAACAGAAGCCCCTTGCAAGAATTTTTATTAGGGATTCAAAAGTATAAATTCCAGTGAATGTGTATCTGTGGAAAATATTAGTGTAAGAGTAAAAAGAAACAAAATAGGAATGATTTTAATACAATATTCCAAATAACAAATCTTTTTAAAAAGGAGGAGAAAAAAGTTTAATAGCCTAAAATATAATAATAAAAATGACTTTCCAAGGGAAGAGGAATGAGCTCTCCTACACTGGAAATATAAAAATGAAATGTATTCCAGAATCATCCTATGCAGTCTTTAAGCAGCGTCTGGACAATCACTTGTCAGGGATATACTGTAGGCTGATCCTGCATTGAGCAGGGGGTTGGACTAGATGGCCTTGTATGACCCCTTACAACTCTTGTGATTCTATCTTCACCATACCAGGGCAACCCAGCTCTGATGGCTAACAATTCTGAAGGCTCCATCACCAAACAGAGAATAACTGGGGAGGGGTTTTGATATCAAGGTCAGAAGCAAGCAGAAGTTGATGGACATTCTTTTTGCTCTACCATTCGCTTCTCTCCTTTCCTTGCTCTCCCCTCTCCCCAGCTCCTAAGGGAGATTAACCACTAAGGAGTGAGATAAGAAGAGATACATAACAAGCAAAAACCCAACGACAACAACCCCCCCAAAAAAGCAAAAAACACAAAAAGTTCCTTTTCACTCCATGTTTGTCTATGGTCCCATCCAGTAATGCCTCTCTGTGGACAAGGGAGCCTCCAGAATTCCCAGCAATGTGCATCCCAAATTCAGAACTCTCCCCATGGAGGAAACATGTGGTCCAGCTCACATTTGCACATTTCATTTGAGAGGACCTGATAAAAACATCAAAAGCTGTCATGCTGCTGGATGCTACATTAGAAATTTAAGTTTCCAGCACTGTAAGTGGTACAGGGCTAGGGAGAAGCAGAAGGGAGAAATTCTGAACTTTCCAATTCCACTCTAAAGAAACAATGGAGCCCTTTCAGAAACTAAGTGGGCCAGTATGCCAAGCACAAGCAATACAGAATGGAAGCTAGGTGCTGCTGACTGGACCAATTCTGGTTTATTATTATTATTTATTCACTTTATTTCAAATGTTTGTTTCTAGCCTTTCCATTGAAAAGGAACTCCAAAGCACCTTAACAATTTAAAATCAAAACATAAAACAGCATGATGAAGCATCAGTGCAATTACAGCAACATCACCAACAAAATGACGTAGGCAAAGTATGAGGACATACAACAACAAATGCGGCCATTTCAGCAGGATGTCGAAGTGCAATCCCTAAGGAGAAGTACACCCTTCTAAGGCCACTGACTTCAATGGATTTAGAAGGTTATGTTTTGTTTACCATTGCCACCTGAACCCCCTTAGTGAGGGAGGCAGGTGAGCTCTTCATGGGAGACTGCCCTGTAATTTAGGTTTATCTCAAGATATTTTCAGTGTACATTTTGTAAGCATAAAGTATATAAACACCAAGTGGGAGTGACCTGGTGTTTCTAAAGACGTTATCACCCACATCTGCCAGTGCACAATACGTGAAAGGCTCTAGTCATAAGACTCAGTCACATAGGTTGTCACCTGTATTTGACTCTTGGATAATTCTAGAGACACATGTGCATGTGTAAGGTGCCATCAAGTCACAACTGACTTATGGTGACCCGATAGGGTTTTCAAGGCAAGAGACAAACAGGTAGACATGCACTTAGTAATATATGAATGGAAATTAAGTTTGACTTACTCTACATTCTTTGTCCATTCCGGAGGATTACTCATGGTCATAAATACACAATTGGTCAAAATAGTGCACATAATGAGCATGCTGAATAATGTATAGTAGAGTTAAGGAATGCATAAAGTAGAGAACTTGTCATTAAGAAGAATCATACCACATCAACTATGCATTATTTCTAAAATCACCACTCTGTTCTGTTTGGTGAGTACCCAAGATTAAATCTCAGAACTCCCCTACATGTTCCTGCATAGCTAAAGGAGAAACAGATGGACATTCAAGTAAATTTTCTGAAACACAAAAGAAATAAAGTTGATTTCTAAAGTAAATATACAAAAGGCCATAGCTATACCAAAAATAAAAGCTAGCAGGGTCTATATCATGCATAAAAGTTCATGAAGACATTTTATTGATTTATCTGTATATGAATTTCTGTAACAACTTTCAGCCTAAGCTCCAAAGGTGGCTCACAACAGACAATGAAAAAACAATAAAACAAGTCCTAAAAGTAATAAAAGGACAAACAAACGTAGGATAAAAAGCACAGAATAATATACCTTGCACCTAAAACCCACTGAAGCAGGTGTAAACATAATGTCTCTGGAGATATTCCATAACAGAGGCATCACCCCTGAAAAGCCATTATCCACAGTAATTACGATTGCTGGGGAAAAGATCAGCAACCTCAGATATGCAGACGATACCACTCTAATGGCAGAAAGTGAAGAGGACTTTAAGAGCCTCTTGCTCAGGGTAAAAGGAGAGCGCAAAAGTGGGCTTGAAGCTCAACATCAAAAAAACTAAGATCATGGCATCCTGCCCCGTCACTCCTTGGCAAATAGAAGGGGAAGTCGTGGAAGTAGTGACAGACTTCACGTTCCTGGGATCCGAGATCACCGCAGACTGTGACAGCAACCATGAAATTAAAAGATGCCTGTTCCTTGGGAGGAAAGCGATAGCAAACCTAAACAGCATGATAAAAAGTAGAGACATCACCCTGCCAACAAAAGTCCGCATGGTCAAAGCAATGGTATTCCCTGTAGTCATGTATGGCTGCGAGAGTTGGACTATAAGGAAGGCCGAGCGCCGAAGAATAGATTCTTTTGAACTATGGTGCTGGAGAAGACTCTTGAGAGTCCCGTGGACTGCAAGAAGATCAAATTAGTCGATCCTAAAAGAAATCAATCCTGACTGTTCCCTGGAAGGCCAGATAATGAAACTGAAGCTCAAATACTTTGGCCACCAAATGAGAAGGGAGCACTCACTGGAGAAGACCCTGATGCTGGGAAAGACTGAAGGTCAAAGATGACGGGGACAGCAAAGGATGAGATGATTAGACAGTGTTATAGATGCAACGAACATGAAATTGAGCAAACTCTTATGCCAATAAAAGGTATTTGTTTGTTAAAAATTGAGCAAACTTCAGAGGACGGAGGAAGACTGGAAGGCCTGGCGTGATCTGGTCCATGGCGTCGCGAAGGACTCGACTGTGTGACTGAACAACAACAACAGTAATTAGCACCTCCTATGGTAGGGATGCCATGGGGAGGGCAACTGATGGAGGTCTTGAAATATGGGCAGATTCATATGGGACATGAGTCGTAAAGACTCCTGATAATATCTTCTCAGTCTTTGTATGCTTTCAAAACAATGTTTCGAATACAGGATATTGAGGGGGAAATTCAGTGGTTCATTTAATGACCCACTGAATCCCAGAAGCTAACCCAGTGCATTGTAAGAGAAAGAGATCACATATGGCAGAATAAATTAAGAACCCTGAATGTTAACCAGGAAAGGGGTTTGAATATAGATGGAAATAAAAGTTCGTTTATACTGTTCCTGAGTAGATGTATCTAGCAGTTCCATAAACACAGTACAATTTATTTATTTATTTGCAAAAAAACCCTTATTTTGATATTTTTCCTCCCAGCTATTTCGGCTGTGGTAGCTAGATCAAAGTAACAACTCCAGTTTCTTGGGGACAAAGTTATTGGATCTCTTGAGTTTGGTTGGAAGGCACCTGACACAGCAACTTTGCTTATACTAAGTGGGTCTCAGTCTGGCCTTGGATGGGAGACTTCTGATCTCCTTGACAGAAGAAAGGCAGGATAATTAAAAAAGTAGATAGCTTCAACACAGCTCTAGTTTTGTCAAAGAAGCACTAGTTAAAGTAAGGGAAGTTGTGGTATGGAAACCTGGGTTGTTTCAGAGGAAGGGGGACCTTGCCAAGATGGAAGATATCAAGACCCAAATTAGGGAAATGGTTGGTTTTCCTGTTGCTCTGAACAATCAGCAGAGCTTCTTGCTCTGTAATAGAAACATCTTCTATCATTCCCAAATAGTAACTACTTAAAGGTACATAAACTGAAGTTACCCAGACATGAGAGGCAGTAAATGACCACATGATGGCACTACAAACTAAGAAAATCTTTAGAGCGGCTTTATTTTAGGACTATATATAATTTCAGGGGATTTTTATTTATTACATTTGCATCACATCCTTCTTGTGTGATGCTCTAACAGTTTACATGGGATCCCCAGGGCATTGCTTTGGAGATTGCTTTGGAGATAGAAATTTATGAGGTTCCTTCAGACTTTTCTCTGATCTAAAGATTTTGACAGCTATTTTGGTTTGATGACACTCAGTAATGAAAGTGCAGTTGGTGCTTCTGCCAAGGAATATGAGTTGCAGTTACAAGTATTATGAAGTTACCTCTGGGGTTTTTTTGTTGGAATGTAAAGACTGGAATTGCCAACTCCCCACATCCCCCTCCAATAAGAGAAGCCTGGGTTTTGACTCTTCAGGATGTGTTTGTTCTTCTCCTTCCTAGCTTGATCCATTATCCACTACAAATATAACTTTCCCACATTTAGTCAAAATTAAAGGGAAAACTGCAGTGGAGCTCTGGAGTACATACCTTTATACAGTTTTGAAAATAATAAAAATGTGTTTGTAAGATGCTTGCTGCTTGGCTCAGAAGATCATATAAACTGGCATTCCAAAAATAAATGTAACTAACAAGCCAACACTTCTTGACATAAATATTCCCAGTGCATTATCTTATTTATCTGGTTACTTGATGCTTTTTAAAACAATAATCTCATGCTTTCATTGCATTTTTACTTCATTCTTCCTCCAAAAAGGTTTAGACAACACTGTGAGGCAAATAAAGTTTAGAGAAACTGACTTGTCCAGGAGTTTCCAGAGAACTGTACACAGTGTAATCCTACAAACAGTTACATTCATTTAAGGCCCCTGACTTTCATGGACTCAGAAGGGCACAACAGTGCTCAGGATTACACTGTAAAAATTTCAGAGAACTATCACTGGTGTTACTGTTAATCAGGGTACCCACATGCGAGTTAAGACACCTTGCTTGACTTCACGCTTTGATCCCATAGAGTATTTCCCCAGACAGAACAGAATGACACTCCTTGTAGCCAATTCCCCCCTTGGACTCTAGACTACCAACTCATTCCTGTGGTATTTCTTGGAGGGGTTCCCTTTTCCCCAGGAGCAGCATTTTGGGCTGTAGTGGGTGGGCCAATAGGGACAACCCCTCCCCAATTTGTCTGTGGAAATCCTTGGGATCCAAGCAACGATGTGTGTGCATTTATATATTGCGGTGGTGGTAGAAACATAAGCACATTTCAGTTTATCTAGTGAGCTAAACGTCATCAACAAGACTAATTTGAGTCGGGATGCCATGTTTTGAGGGCTGCAATATGTGGGCATGTGTATCTAAACTCCCACATAGTGGGTGAAGTTTACCAAGGAAACCTGCTGTATGTTGGTTTGTTTCAGCAGACTCTGTGTGGGAGACACAATCAAGATTTATTGGCTGAAGGAAGAATGCACCTCATACCACAAATCAGCCCTGTGTTTCTTTGCCTGGCAGTCATACTGCTTCTGAATCACCCAAGCATTCTGATTTGGAGCACTCCCACTGCAATATAATTTTCTGAGGGTAGCAGAAAAGTCCTAAGTGATACAATTATTCTAAGCTGAAGCTACATCATAAAAAAGGAGTTTTACCGGACTTGTGACTGAGTTAACAGTTATTTTGAAGCCCATGAGGGTTGAGATCATTAGATACATAATGTACAAGTTGCCTGCAAAGTTATCTTCACTCTCTGAATCTCAGTGTAACTGCATAAGATTCTGAAGACATGCTCTAAAGGTGCAGACAAGTCACATAAGGGCTGGGCTAGGCTTCACTACTACCTCACAGGAACTGAGAGTGGGACATAAAACATGCTCCAATACTCCCCTACAATGCACAGCTACTAGTGCTAGGGGGCAGTTGTTCAAGGAGGTTTCCATCATTACTGAAATGCCAGTCTTCTCTTTGTGAAAGCCCTGAGAACGTTCCACAGAGCTCCCCAAAACACATCTTGAAATCCATGAAAAGGAACATTTACTATGTGCAAAGAAAGTAAAGAAGAGGGGAAATTGGGGGGGGGGGAGCCCTGAGGGATGCCAGTACAAGGAAACAGAGAGGAAAACAGAGGATGAAACTATGAGGAGCAAAGTATAGAAACAGAAAGGGAGAGGGGAGCATAGCTATTTAGCTGCTCATATGAGCACCCTGTTTCCCAACACTGAAGCAGCTGATGTAGAAATAGGGATCAGGCAGAGAAAAAAAGCAAGGGGTAAAAAGACTGGTGATATGTGGTTCACAGCCTCCCCGAGACAGAAAATGATTCAAACAATGAGAAACAGAATAGTATTATTTCATTTATTGTGAACCAACCATTTGAAAAAGGATATGAATGTACCAAAATTTTAATAGCTATTTTTCTAATAGGGTTGAAAGGCGTTAACAGGTACACGGCAGAGGTGGCACTGAATCGGAAGATCGCCTTCCCTCTATTCAATACTATAAATGTCTGGAAGAAAAAAAAGAAAGACAGAAGGGGAGGGGGGGAATGGGAGCATGTAGTCATGCCCTGTGCGTAATTCGAACTCACATGCAAAAAAAGTTGGTACGCTTTAATGTTCATGGCAGGAAGAAAGTAGTATTCATACACAAACAAAACCCTTCCCACTCAGTCGAGTCTAGGTTTCACCTAACATTGTGGTGTCTCAAGGACTGGTTTAACCCAGTCAATAGCTTCAAGTCTCCCTCCCATGTGTCGCCACAACTACTGCGGCAATGTGAGCAGGTCTTTATTTCTGTTGCCTTGATACTATGCAGAGTAAGATGTGCCTCAAACCCACTGACATCAGTAGCTTTGTTGCGCCTCTCTCTGTACAGCATTGCAGTGCTGGCCAGATCAAGAGAACGTGGCTCTGTGTGATCAGAAACTACGAACTGGTTCACAAATGTGAAAAGCTTGTACACAGTCTCTTTTGACACTAACCCAATAAGGCATCTCAGGGAGAAGAGCATGGTATGAATTGGTGCTCCATGGGTGTTATTTTTGCTGCAAATTTCACATTCACCATAGTATTTTTTTGGGGGGGGATCACCAACTGAATGTAGCACCTGTAAAAAAAATGTATTGTGTGCACAGTCAGGAGGGATCACATAGAAGACATTCACCAGGTAATCCAGGGGTAATTCACGTAGCAATTCTGAGGAAATAACTGGCAAAGTCCACAACAGAACAACGTTTTGATCATGTGTATACAAACATGCTGCATCCAAGAAAGCAATTCACAACTTTAGGCAGCCATCACCCACAACCCTACAAGCTTAGGTCATCATGTTTTGCTTTATTGGAGGGCTCATGACTGGTTTATTAAATATCCCCAAGTTATGTATAAAATTCACCTTTGTAAAATGATCCATTGAATCATCACACAGTTTGCACAGGAGAACTGTTAAACATTTCAAACAATTTCCTAAGTCTTTATTCTCAGTGTATTCATTATTACACTTAAAGATGAATGGTTAGAAATTGTTTACTGAAGAGAAGAGATGGATTTATACCCCACCCTTCACTACCCGAAGGAGTCTCAGGGTGCGGTCAGACGGCGTGCTGAAAGTGGGTTAAAATGCTCTGGTTCTAACCAAATTATATTTGATCTGAATAACCATGTTCACACTTACCTCCCTTACCCCGCCTCACCGTGCAGTCACGTTGCTCCCCGGTGTCTACACCACTGATGCACGGGAGCGTGTGTCGGCAGGTTTTTAAAATTTTTCCTCAGTTTGTGCATGTGCATAGGCGCCCCTCCATAGAAGGGGGGGAAACTATCATGGCGCATGCGCAGAACCACCAGGGCGAATCAATCCAACCCCTCCAACAAAAGACCCAAAAATAGCCTCCATGAGATCCCGAACTCATCTAAACGCTAAAACAAGTGACCGTTTAAATGTTGGTTTTCTAAACGCAGTGGCAGAGCTCTGCCTATGCGTGCACTGCCGATGCAAAAAAAAAATGGCGGGTGAAAAGCGGAAGCCTCGGGCAGCTTTCAGGTGGGGAGGGGGTTTAAACCAGAAGTGGCTCAACACCACAGGAGCGATCAGACGTCATAAAAGTGTGGCTAGAACCTGAGAATCAGGAAAACACCACTTGGGGACCTGGTAACAAAATACTCCGTTTTAAAGGGAGTTCAAGCCGGAAAGCAATGGCTGGGGTCGGTGCGCAGATGTTGGGTGTGTGATCGCGCGTATAAAATCCGTTACTGAAATGTGCTGAAAGCGGACTAAATGGCGCGTCTGAACGCACCCTCAGAGCGGCTTACAATCTCCTTTCCCTTCCCCTCCCCACCACAGACACCCTGTGAGGTAGGTGTGGCTAAGAGAGCTCTTTTGAGGACTGCTCGTGAGAGAACAGCTCTGAAAGAACTTGTAACTGACCCAAGATCACACCAGCAGCTGCATGAGGAGGAGTGGGGAATCAAACCCAGTTCTCCCAGATTAGAGTCTGCGCTCTTAACCACTACACCAAACTAGCTCTCTAATGGAAAAAGTACAATGGAAAAAGTACAAAGTAACTGGCAACTCTGGCCATGAGTTTGCTTTCCTATCACATTAATAGGAAATACTTAGACATTTACTATCTATCTTTCACGTGCAAGAGAATAAATGCTAGAACAGCTACAACAGCAGTTTTCCTTTATGTCTGCCAAAATTGCAATGTACATTTCCCTGCCAGGTTTTACAGATGTTAATACGTTTACCCTCCCTGTTTCACGAATTGCCTATGCTGTCACCTGTTGAGATGTTGAGCCATCTACAATAATCAAGCAGCCATTTATATTTTATTTGCAGTTCTTTAGAAGAAAATGTTTTGCTTCCTTGCTTAGAAACAGAAGAAAACTCAACCTATATATAATTCTTGACCTAACCCACCCACCCCGGCCTTTTCTATTTCAGCAGTCTCTGCTGAAATACATTTTTGGTTGGTTTGTTTTTAAATACATTTGGGGGCAGAATCATGGTTGCCTCAGCTCAGGGTGAGGCAAAAGGGATGCCATCCCCTTTTGTTCTGGAGACACATTTGTGTTCATCAGCTGCAACAGGGACCAGCCAGCTCTGCTAACAGTACTATGAATCCCACGGGACATATAAAGGAAGGCAAGCTGACTCCATTCGACAGTAACTTAAACCAGAGGACAGGCTAAAGAAGACCATGCTACACCCTGTAGAGCAGACTGGAAAGTGTGGAAGTTGATTGTCCTTTAGCAACATGTCTGTCTTTCTATAGCTTCACATATGCTCTTCCTTTTAAACAACATGCTCAGCTTCCTTCCTAGGAATCTGATCAGAACAAGATGTTATTATGAATCTGTTCTTCTGATCTTTGCTGCATATTATTCTTTGCACTTCAATTTCGCAGTGTCTTTTATCTATGAAACAGCAAACAATTTAGCCAGAGATCTGAGAAGTTAGGGGGCCACACCCTACGATCCTCATCCACTTTTCTACCCATCCTGTATAGAGTGGGTAAAACAACAACAACAACAAAAAGCATTTGACCTGCTGATCACCTGAAATGTAAAAGCAGCCACTATAGATATTGACAGAGCAGTCCTACGAAAAGCATTTGACCTGCTGATCACCTGAAAAGCAAAAGCAGCCACTATAGATATTGACAGAGTTATTCCAGTCTAAGTCTACACGGAATTACATTGTCTGTCTGTCACTCTGTAGCAATTTATCTCAACAATCTTGCATGACCTGATTTTGCAAAACCAAGGCCCCATAATATAAACCGAGTAAGATTGTCACTGCTTCTTTTTCACTGCCACTTTACATATAGCTTATTCCATCTTGTAAAGGGCTAATTCGTTTCCAAAGGGCTAAATGTTTTCATATAACATCTTTGTAGAATGTATACTCAGCTCTGAGAGAGGGTTAGGCAGATTCACAGACCACAGGTCTATCTACATCTATAATAGCAATTAAGCCTCCAGGTACAAAGGCAGTATAGCTCTGAATATCAAAGAACAGGGGAATGCAATCACTTTAAGTCTCCTTTCAGAATTCACAAACAGGAAGAAACAGACTCTGGATTACATAGGCCTAGGTTCTGAGCCAGCAAGGCAATTCTTATTCTCTTCGTATCTCATCTTTCGGTTGAGCTTCCCATATATCTTATAATAACTTTCCGAACAGTGTGCTCCTAAGCAGAGTCCACTGGAGTCACTGGGCTTAGAAGAGTGTAGCTTTGCTTAGGATGACATTGTAAAAGTAGCTTCTGTTGAGCTGTCCTGTCAAGTGGGACTGGTTTATGCTTAGTCATCCAAAGGTGAAAATCTGAGCTAATAGAAGACATCAAAGTCATCCATGCAAGCTACTTGCATATTGCTTTGGAAAGTCAGGTCAAAAACATCACCTCTCTGTTTCTAATGAAATTCTGTGCACCTATCTAGTTGAATCAATTATACCACTAGCCATGATGACAATCTTCATAGAGGAATTGTGTTTTACTTTATGGAAATAGGTCACGACTCGCAGTGTTCCCTCTAAGCTGAGTTAGTGTGAGCTAGCTCACAGCTTTTTAGCCTCCAGCCCACACATTTTTGTCTTAACTCAGTTGGGATGGCTCCAGAGCAAACAAATGTATGCAGTAGCCAAGTCACTCACTCACAACCTTAATGCCAGGAGCTCACTAGAATTTTTCCTCACAGGACTCCACAGCTTAGAGGGAACATTGGCTCAGGGAGACAGGAACAATGTCTGCTTTTCAATTGCAACTGCCCTTTGTTGTACAGTAAACCCTCTTCAGAATATACATGGCTTTTGGACAGTTTAACTTTGTGACTCCTAACATCCTCCCTGTCACAACGGTGTAGACTTTCCAATTTCCCGGGGGGGGGGGGGCTGGGGCTGGGCCAGAGGCATTGCTTTGCTAGGAGCAAGGGTGGCTCCCGGGGGAGGCTGAGCACCTTCCTGAAAATTTCGGTGGGGGCTAACGCCCCGCCACCCCCATGAAGATTACGCCTATGCAGATGGCAACTGGCTAGTCATTGACTGAGCACCATTGTTTTAAGTGTTGGATGTTTTTATTATGTTTTATATGTTTTTAATTATGGCACGGCTAATTACCCTGCCCTTGTTAGCTGCCCTGAGCCCACTGGGGAGGGCGGGATATAAATGTGAAAAATAAATAAATAAATAAATATAGTCAGTCTCTCCCTGATAAAGCCACTTTGAGCAAGAAACGCCACCAAGGGTGTCATAAACCTAGGCCCACAGTAGTGCGGCCTATGAGCTCTAGGGAGGCCTAGTGGCTCCAGGGAAGCCTGTACTAGAGTAGCTGTCAGGGCCTACATTTCCCAAGTCATCCTTTAGGCCCTGTGATTGGCTAGCAGGGAATTTGGAGGGGAAACTTACACCAGTAGAATAGTAGAGGGTGTTGCCTGGGAAGAAGTGATAAAAAGCTTTGCCCAAAGTGGGAGGTGGTTCACTCCTAGGAAGCAGAGCTAGTGTGAACCTGCTGCAGTTGGAGGGATCCTTCATCCAAAAGGGGTGAGTCATCTTGAGGCCAAGGACCTAGAGAAGGCTAGGTACAGTATAGTCAGACGTGTTAAGATTTCTTCTTTTGCTGGTTTACCTACCTTTACTGTGCTCATTTTCCTACATGTTATTGAATTACAATTGTTCAATCTCTTCAATAAAAATAATTTGTTACTCTGCCTGGGTCCTCATGCCTCATTCAGTCACTTATAAGGGGAAACCTACTGGAAACCCATGCCAGCGGGGTGGCACACATTACAGAACTTTTCTAGCCACTGCCCGCGACAAAGGGCAAAGAGGAAGCAGCTAGAGATGTATGAAGGCATGTAGAAAAAGCTGCCAAAAGGCATGTATGGGAGAGGGTGCGTGCATACACACGCACAAGAGTTCAATGAAAGAATCACAAACCAAAGCCCTGGGCAGAGAGAGGAGGTTACCAAGATATGGAGTATGGAGAAGGTGCCCCTTCTGGGATACCTGGCATCAGTTGGGGCCTGTCCCTTGTGGCTATGAGGCACATTCCTAACTTTCCCCCCTCTGCCTACCCTCCAGGGAATCATACCAGAAGGAAGGAATTAATCTTCACCCTCCATAGGCCTACATAGGGGAGGAAGGCTGGGAAACATCTTTGAACTAGTTCAGAAATGGAGACTGCAGGCAAGGAAATGGTGCCACCTGTAGGAAGGACTGCCGTGAGCCCAGGGGTCATTTCATAGAAAAAGAGGTGCAGGAGCTCATTAGCATAACTCATTAGCATAACTTATTTGCATATGCCACACACCCCGACACCACCGGAAGGGTGTCAGAAGGCAACACCCACCGCTCAGGCTCCACTGGACTGTTTTGGATTGCTAGCTATGGGGGGGGCATGCAGATCTGCCCTCACAGAGGAGGGAGAGCTTGTACCTGAATAAAACTTGGTCTTAAAGGCTTGTTGCATGTGCCCGCCTCCTGGGCTCTTTACTGCCAGAGCTCTGCTCCTGTGTGCTCCTGCGGGAAATGACCCCTGCCTGAGCCTAAGTGTTCACAGTGCTTCATGGTTAGGATGGCCTTGGAGATGGTTATTCTGATGCTGCACTTCCACAACAACCAAGTTCCAGAAGTAAGCAAGTCATCCTAAGCATGTCCACACAAAATTCTGCTCAGGTCTGTTCAGTAAAGTTGTCTGCCAGGAAAACATTCCTAAGATTGTACTGTAAAGCCAGTTTTTACATCATCATAGCACAGAAAAAGATGGAGAAAGGGCTCAGAGAGAGGCACAATTCATAAAAAAACCTGACCCTTCCTGTAAAATTTTGTTGCTAGTCCCACCGTTAATAAAAAATCTCTGTGCATTTGTGCTTCAGTAATTTCCCAGGTGTAAAATAAGATAAGTAACAATTACAGTAAAACACCCAGAATATTACAATTAATCTGTTTCACCACATGTAAACTCAGGGGGATATCTTGTCAACACTAAGACTCCGGCACGGAGTTTGTTTGTGAGCAGCATCGGTGAATGGAGAAAGTACACAATGGTAACCACTACATAGGGAAATCATAAGCATCTGTAACTGTTAGTTCCAAAATATTGGCCAAAGAGTACTCCACTGAAGTGCCTGTGGAGTTCCAGTCTTACCAAACTCCAGTCGCATTATGTTAAACTCACAGCATTCACTCACTTTTTTGTTAATGTAGTATGGATCCAGGTCCTCCAAAGGCTCAGAGACCATTCCTGGAGGGATATCTCCGTAAATAAAGGGCAGTGATTTGCCAGCCTCCAAGTCACTATTGGGTTTGGGTCCATTTTCGTCGTCGTCAATGTCTTTGCGATCTTGTTTGGACTTACTAGCTTTTTCCTCGGCAATACGTTGTTCAATAGCTGCCAGAGATTCTCTCGTGAAAAAATGGAAGCTGTCAGGTCCTGGTGGTACCAGCATTGATTGTGCCATCTTTTCATCCTGCAACTCTTAATTATTGTTGTGCCCCATGCATAAAAAAGTGCTAGGATTTAAAAACACAGAGAGAGGAGATTAGAACTATGCTTTGTGCGAGGAAGGGAAAATACTTGCATATCTTTGTCTGCAGGGCAGCTTATTAACTGAGCTACTTAAAATGCAATAGTTGTATGTTTTGATGTTCATTCATTCATTCATTCTCCTTTAAGCACATTTTATTTCTCATTTGCAAATCTTTCTGACTATCCATAGGGACAGTTGATATTGCAACAATCGGGGGGGGGGACGACCCCTCCAAACTCTCCCCAATTAAACTCCTGCGAAATAGACCAGCAACAATCAAAAGAATCTTCTAATGACTGCAAGCAATATTTACTATGGCTATTGTTTATATAGTACAGTATATCATAGTGTTAATTATATAGTGTGTATAGCACTTCATAGGATAATATAAGCAAATGACTTAAGTTCTCAGGTCCCTGCCCTGAGAAGCTTACAATTAAATTTATTCAGCAAAAGTGTGGTAAACCACAAAGGATGAAGAGGGAGGGGAGGCAAGGATTACAAGAGATGAGTATAATTATATTAATTCTAACTTATTCCACAGTACAGTGCATTATTTTGTCATGAATTCCCTCATGCAGGACTTAGTAGACTGAATCAAGGCACATTATAACTCAGCCCCAGTCAGAACCCATTATCAATATCAATAGACAAGGGCTGAGTTGCAAAACAAATGGGAAAAGTATCTCTGGCCCCGGTCACACGGAAGATTTTGGCCCGGGAGAGGGATGGATCGGGGGCACAGCAAACGGGCGCGATCTCACCGCAACATCTGGGAAGCAGCGCGCACCCGTCCCTGATCTGTCCCTAAACCCGGAAAAGCCGCTGCAAAAAAGAACCTCCTACAGAGGAGGACTTACCTGAAGCACCACAGCAAGCGTGGCCGTGGGATCGCCGCTGCGCCCGTCGTCCCGGAGCAATCCAGGCTCCCGGCCGAACACATGCACAGTTTGGCAGCCTCGCTCTCCCTTCAGTAGCTTCCCCCCCGGCATCTGATCGTGCCGGGAAGGAACTGCGCGGCGGCTCAGGGGATCTATGTGATCCCGCCACCGCATGTTTCTTTTGGTGCGGCTTTAAAAAGCCGCACTTTGGCCGTACTCTCCCCCCCCCCCCCCCCCCCCGTGTGGCAGGGGCCTCTGAACACAAGTGAGCAATGACATCCAGTCCCTAAGGTGTAAGAGTAGTTCCAAGTCAGGGAATATACATGGACACATGAAACTGCCTTATACTGAATCAGAGTTCATCAAAGTCAGTATTGTCTACTCAGACCAGCAGTGGCTCTGCAGGGTCTCAGGATGAGGTCTTTCACATCACCTACTGCCAGATCTTTTACTTGGAGATGCTGGAGATTGAACCTGGGACCTTCTGCATGCCAAGCAGATGCTCTGCCACTGAGCCACAGCGTTCCATTCCAGGCAGCACCTTTGTTTAGTTTAAATTAATCTATCTAACTAGCACATTTGTTTCCCACCATTCCTCCATAGAGTGCGGTGTTCCCTCCAAGCTGTGTATGTGAGCGGCCGCTCATTAACACAGGAAGCCCTGCTCAGCAGCAGCCTGGAGCTGCGCAGGGTCTTGCACTGCCCATTGCCCATTTTAAGATTACAGCAATTCTATTCTGCTCAGGATGTGAACTGCTCCACTCAGTAGGGGGGAAAATTAGAGGGAACATTGGTGTTCAGTGTGGTTTATATGGTTCTCCCTTCTCCATTCTATTCTCATAAGGACCCTGTGAGGTAGGTTAGTCTGCATTAGGGATTTGATCGACACACTAACTGCTACACCACTTTGGTCCTGTATATTTTTTTCTCTGTCATAGAAGGTAAATGACAAATGCAAGAGTCTCGGCTATTTTTCAAGACATGGACTAAAGCTCATTTTAAAGCATACTCTGTGGCAGTGATGGCAGGAAAGAAACCATACTTTTCTGTCACCATTGTGTCTGTACAATGTAGGCCACCAAAGCTGTTCTGGGTGGTCAGAGGCCTGTTGTGATCTGGCCTGCAGGAGGAGGTAGAGTGTTCAGTGGCCCACTGTGATCATTTTGCTCAACACTTTGCAGATAAAATCACTCATATCCATAGTGACTTGGGCTCTACATTAGCAGTGGCAGAGTCAGATGGTGCCAGGGTGCCAACTTGTCCAGCTGTTTGGGGTGCTTTTCAGTTTATTCAATCTACAGATACAGACAGGGTCCTTGGAGGTTTGAGGGCCACTTGTATGACCCTCACAATTCCTCAGCTACTTAAATCCTTATGGGGGGGGGACTCATTGACAAGATCTGAGAGGTAGTTAATTACTCCTTGAGAAAAGGAGTGGTTGCTCCAACCTTGAAACAGGCTGTGAAATGTCTACTCCTAAAGAAGTGTACACTGGATCAAGGAGATTTCAGTAACCATCAATCAGTCTCAAATGTTCCATTCTTGAGCAAGGTGATTAAAATTGTGGTGGCTAGACAACTTCAGACATTCCTGGGTGAAGCAGGTTATTTAGATCCTCTTAAATCCAGTTTCAAGGCTGGTTATGGGATTGAACTAGCCTTGGCTACCCTGGTGAATGACCTGCTCCAGGAGATGGACAGAGATAGTATTCCTCTGTTGATTCTCTGGAACCTCTCAGCAGCATTCAGTACCATTGATCGTGCTACCCTTCTGGACCATCGTTTCAGACTGGGACTGTGAAATGCCATTTTGTGGTGGTTCCAGTCCTACCTGGAGGGTAGAAGGTGCTTCTTGGGGATAGCTGCTCAGCCCCTTGGCCTTTGTTCTTCTGGGGTCCTGCAAGGTCCCATCTTGTCCTCTGTGCTTTTCTGGTGTAGCCAGTTTGGTGTAGTGGTTAAGTGTGTGGACTCTAATCTGGGAGAACCGGGTTTGATTCCCCTTCAGCTCTATCTTATACTTTCAGCCAGTTCCAGGGAGGTTGTAGAAACCCTGAATGAGGGCCTGGAGGCAGTTTTGGAGTGGATGCAGACTAATAACTAAAGCTTAATCCTGACAAATGCTACTGGTGCGTGGAAAGCATGACTTGGGACTTAAGATGTCACCTGTTCTGGAAGGGGCTGCACTTCCCTTGAAAGAACAGGTCTGTAATTTGGGGATGCTCTTGCACCCAGGCCTACTGCTGGAAAAGCAGATGTTGCAGATGTGGCCAGGAGTACCTTTTACCAGCTTTGGCTAATTAGCCAGCTACAGCCTTTCCTGGGCAGACAGGATCTGGCCACTGTGATGTATGCTCTGGTTATACCTAGATAAGATTACTGCAGTGCATTATATGTGAGACTGCCCTTTTCCTGACAAATGCTACTGGTGCGTGGAAAGTATGACTTGGGACTTAAGATGTCATCTGTCTGGAAGGGGTTGCACTTCCCTTGAAAGAACAGGTCTGTAATTTGGGGGTGCTCTTGCACTCAGGCCTACTGCTGGAAAAGCAGATGTTGCAGATGTGGCCAGGAGTACCTTTTACCAGCTTTGGCTAATTAGCCAGCTACAGCCTTTCCTGGGCAGACAGGATCTGGCCACTGTGATGTATGCTCTGGTTATACCTAGATAAGATTACTGCAGTGCATTATATGTGAGACTGCCCTTTAAAAGTGTTTGGAAACTTCAACTGGTGCAGAAGGCTGCAGCCAGGATGTTGACTAGAGTGTCACAAGAAACATATCACTCCAGTCTTGGCTCATCTACGCTGGCTCCCAATCTGCTCCTGGGCACAATTGAAGGTGCTGGTGTTGACCTTTAAAGTCCTACATGGCTTGGGCCCATCATGCCTTCTGAACCTACCTGACCATTATGGTCATCATCTGAGGCCCTGTTTTGGGTGCCCCTGCCTTTCTGAGATTCAATGGGTGACACAACCTGGAAGGGGGGCCTTCTCAGCTGTGGCACAGAAACTCTGGAACTCCCCCCTCCCAGACTTCCTTCTCCCCTTCTTTCATTATCTTCTGTCAGGAGGTGAAGACCTTTTGCATTGCCAACCTCCAGGTAGCACCTGGAGATATCCTGTTCCTAGAATTGGTCTCCAGATGACCAAAATCAGTTCCTCCAGAAAAAAATGGCTGCTTTGGGGCATTGGCTCTATAACATTACACCCCATTGAAGTCCTGCTCCTCCTCTCCCCTCCCCTCCCTAAAATCTCCAAGTATTTCCCAACCCAGAACTGGCAAACCTAAGACTTTTTGTTTCATTTGGTATTCCTTCAGTGAGCCCTCCTTTCTGCCCTGTTTTTAGTTGTTGTTTTTATGTATGTGTAGTTTAAGCTGGGTTTGATTGTTTGAATGCTGTGTTTTTGTTTTGTTTTTAATGGTTTTTAAGATGTGTTATTATTATGTATGTTAGCAGCTGGTGGTCTTGATGAGGGCAGATTTGTGGGGAATAAATGTCAATAAATAAATAAAATGTTTTATTTAGAGCAAACCTTTACACACTTTTTTTGTCCTGTAAAAGAAGCTGCCTGTGAGGAACTCAAATCAGGGGATTGCATTGTATTTTGAAAGCATGAGACCCCTGTCAAAAAGACCACTGTCAGGCAACAACAGCCCAGCCCAGCAAAAGCTGCCCTAGTTGGTGGCACTCTAATGTCGATAAAATAGCTTGGCAGTCTTGTTTTCCCAATGTGCTGAGGCAATTCATATATGGGTTGTTTGAAAATAGGTATTCTCAGGGTCCAGGATTTGGAGGAGGAGGATGCCGGACCCTCTGCCTCCTCCACTGCCACAAAAGGGCCTCATTAGTATGAGGGCCGGAGGCCATTACTGTCACCTACAAGATTGATTTGTGTGGTAGTCCCTCTGCTTACAGAGGAACGTGCAGAACTCGGAGAGCAGCCAGCTCTTTTAGAACAAGGACTGATGAGGCTTGGACACTTGAACTCAGAGAGGTGGCCTCCTTGAAAGAAAGCATTTTGTGGTTTGGGAGAAATAAAAACAAAACCACCCTTGATTAAATAATAGGTCCGGTTGGGTAAACATCAGCCCTGTTAACTTGCCAATACATAAATCTTTTGATTGCCTCCTTATGCACCCGCTGACTCAAAAGCAAGAGGGGGAAAATCCGACGCAAACGTTTCAATTCTGTGCCCAAGCTCAGCCACACAAGCGCGCACACACCAACAGACATAAAACCCTGAATAAGCAAGCCGCATTATCCAAGCAATTAAATAGTAACAGAGCCAGAAGATTAACAGCTTGAGTGCCAGATGATGCATCAGAATAGCAAATTATAAACGGAATATGGCATGCGATTACCGACTACCCCCCCCCCGTCTCCCACCTCCCCTCACCGCTCGGAATATACATAAGGACGGGTCTGTCGGAGGCATATATTCGAGCCCCACTGTGTGGGAAGTAACTGCAGCATCCCTTCTCTTTCCCACACGCCAACTCCTGCAGGTGTATATGTGGGAGACACGCTTTGCTACTGCAGCCCAGCGCACCTGGCGCACCCAGCCGCATAATCGGGCGTTTATATGGGCGAACATTGCTACAGGAGGATGCTCTACGGCGCCGCCAGGAGAGTCGGGAAAACGAAAGTGGTCTCTGCTATCGAGTAACCTTTCATCGACAGAGTAACGAGGAGTTGCGAGGGGGAGAGAGAGAGACCCCATTTGTCAAGACTGCAGATAAATAAGGCATGCATTACCAGTGCTAGGTTCATTCACTCATGTGGGTTTTAATCCGTGATGACTGCAGCCAAAGAGAAAGACAAGAAAGAGAGAGGAAAACTCCATCATGCCTTTTGCTGTGTGTGTTTGGTGTTTTAATGATTATTTTAATTCTCCTTCAACAGACCACACCTAACTTCCTGCTAAGGGATCCTGGTTATTGAAGTAAAAACCAGCATTTCCTGTGCAGGGGACTACTCGGTGCCCTGAGCGGGAACGCCACAAGATGGCGTGCAGAGGCGGTCGCCGCGTTTCCCCCCGAGCGCGGAGACTGCTGCAGGAGCATTTGGGAGGCTCACATGCTTTGCAGGCTGAGCCCCGGAGCGGTGGGTTTTAGAGGGAGGCTTTCAGGGGGAATTCCGGTGCTCTCCGCTGCCTGTCCTGCACTCGCCCACACCCCACCCCAAGCCGCGGAATGGCTTGACCACGAAGCAAGCTAGGACTGGTGGAAGCAACCAAGGACGCTTTGTGAGAGAGGCTGGTTTTAAAAACGCCGGAGACACGGCGTGGGGGTTGCTTCCGTACAAAGCACTGAAAGCCACACAGCAGCAGGGTAGCTCCTAGATGAATTTGGGAATGATCTATGGGGAAGCGTGCAAGGTGTAAAAGTGATGATTTGCACGTCCTTGGGAGTCTCCGCAGTTTTAAGCGGGAAAGGACCTCAAAGTGTACAATGTTATCTGTTTTAGCCCACGTTTTAAGTAGGAACGAGAGCTGCAGTGAATCATGCATGTGAGATATGCAAACCCACTCTTGGACAAGACGCATAGAAAAGAATCAGCATTGTTTTCCTTCTCCCATCCTCGTTGTCTTATCTTCTGTGAAGTGTCCTAAACAAATTCACAATATGAGATGGTTGTGTTCAAATGTTCTTTGAGGAAGGCTTATTATGAAGTTTTTTTAAAAAAATGGGAAGGGTATAAACTTAGGGACAGTTGCCCCTGTTGGCTTCCTTCACCTTGGTCTGCTTGCTCATAATGTCGTATAGTTCCATGAATTTGATTCTGTTTTAAAATAAAGCAGTTTTAAATGTAGCAGATTCCAGGTCTGGTAACTCTGTAAGATTTCTTCCTGAACAGTAGACTGCCATCTTGACATTTTATTCCAGGTGTGAACATTCCGTAATACGGCTTACTTCACTTTGGGTGTGGCCTGACTGAGGCCCGTTCAGAATGGATGAAGTACTTCTGCACACAACGAGTCATTGGATGGTGGAATTTGCCATTGAGAGGCTCTGGATTCAAAGCCTTGCTGTGAATCTTGACCTAATACAATCTTTTCCTGTAACTTGCACCTGTTGCATGGCAGTTTTTGGTTTTTGAGTATAGGGCAATTAACAGGGAATATCTGGCTCAGGACAATTTTTATTATGAATGCTGAGGAGCAGTTATAGTTGCACTTAGCAATATTTTATGAAGAATAAATTGTGTTTCATTAACTTTCTTTTAAAAGTAATATTTTTTCCCTAACAGGAAGATATTTTGCACTGCATTGTGGGAGGGGGAAAAATCTGATGGGGGGGGGTTAGAAACCATTCAGTACCATGAATGATGAAGTAGCCAGGGGCACTGTCTCACTGCAACATACTATTCATAAGTCGCATCAGCCTCTCTGTACCAGAAACTGCGGAACAGCTGCAGTTGGCTCTTATGTATAACATGTGGTCCTCTGACTTAACGATAGGTGGCAGAACGAGTGGGTAGCTGGACTGTGGAGCTTTATAATAACAAGAGCCAGATCTGCCCACCAGTTGTCTGTTTCTGCAAATATACTGTTGCATATTGAGTGGAAGCATCTGAGTGGTACTAGGGATGACACTGAATGGCCTCTTAGGGCATTGGTCTTTAGTCTTCCAAGGCCCAGGACCACCAGTGCATGGGACCCACTGAAATTCACGTGTAACCCCCTAGCTGGGAATGGAATGAGCCAGGGAGGGGTGGAACCTCTAGATGCAGAAGAGTGCAGACTTTGTGGAAAGCTGAAGAGGGAATATAAGTGGTTTGAAGACTATAATAAATAAACCATACAGACAATTAAAACTTTCTAAGGTCATACGAAGTACTATTTTGATATATTTGAAAGAGATATACATAATGATACAAGGTGAAATATATAAACGTATGATAAATTAGGCATGAGTTTGTTAAACAAGGAATTGTGAGAATAATTTTCCCTCTTTTATGTTAGTTTTGTCTTTAAAAATAAAAAAGTTAATGAGGAAAAAAAAGAAAGCTGAAGAGGGAAGCCAGACTGCTTTGCTAGGGAGCTTAAACCTTAATCATAGGCTCTTAACACGTTGTTTAGGGTAACTATGATTTATAGATGGACACTGGTAAGGGAGGAAGACTTTTGTTCTAAATTATAAATTTTAGAATTATTGTTTCAGGGCAGTGTCACCTAGTGAGGAGCAGCTGGAGACTTCTTGACCCACCAACAGGAGGAAAAGGATGGACTTTGGGCATGACATGCTGTGAAGGAGGGAGAAGTTAATGGTTTGGACTTTAAAAGATCCCTGTTCTGTTGTGTTACTAAGTTCTATGTTTTTGTTACATGATGTTAATTGAAAAGTTAAAAAATGCTTTATTCTCTCTGAATAATTGCAAGATTCATTCCGAGTTCTGCCCCACAGAACCCACAAGCTGAGGTTACACAAGCATATGACAGGTAGCCATGTGATATTTGAGTGAAATGAAGGAGGAAAGCCACAGTTAACATTTCCTTGGTGTCAAAGCCAGGACTGTGGGCATCACACCAAAAGAGATAGGGGAAGGCAACCCAAGCCAAGCACCAGGAGGCGTACTGTAGTGAGGGACAAGCCTAGGGGTTAGAACCATTGAGAAAATCCTCTCTACTACTGAGTGCAAAGAGAGACAGAAAGCATATCATGCTTGCTGTCTGTGCAGCAGGTTCATCCCAAAGGCAGCAAAAAAGGTCACCTCTGTAGGGGTCTGCAACCCACCAGAGATTCTTGACACACCATTATCTTAATTTAGAGTCTAAGAGTACTGTATCATGGTATTGTAATGTACTTTACGTAATGCTGCCGTTGACCTAGCAGATTCAGCTGCTGTAAACTGTGATAGTCCATTTTCCAAGAAGGGTACCCCAACAACCTTCTGTCATCCTCATGAACTTGCTCTTATTTTCTGGGCATGTGAAGGTATTGATATTAGTCAGTACGCCCCGTACTGGTATACACTGATCACCTATGTCCCATGCAGATATGTGGTATCTAGCAAGAGAGCACTCTTAACAGTATAACCCATATGCAATGGCCAGACAACAGGGGTAATTATAAAGCTGAAGTTCCCCCTTATGAGATTCAACAAGTCCTAAGCGTCTTTTTTTTTTTTAAGCGTTAGAAACCATTTCTGTTTGGACTGGATTTTGGGGTCTTATTGTTAAAACAGTCAAAAGTTAGTGATTTTAATATATTTTATTTAATTGAATTTTAATGTAATCTGATGACTTGACAGGTTTTCTTTACCCTATTGGCCCTGGCATTCAGAATAAGATCTAAGATATTCTCTGCCTTTAGATAAGCAATCCAATACAACTGGTGGAAACCCCTGATATAATATACCAAGGCTCAGTCACATGTCTTAATATGTCAGTGTGAGTCTGATACTGAGGTAAGGTATATGGTACCAGAGTGCAAGAAACAGACCTCAGGGCAATGCTAATGATACCTTTGAAGGCCTAAAATCTATAAAGCATGATAAGGTTTAAAATTAAACCATGAACATTGTTAAAGCAAAGAAGAAGGTGAGCAAATATACTTTTTAGGTATGCCAATAAAAAAGGCAGAGTTGCTTATTTGCATATGCTCTCACGTCTAATTCTAACCGGTTATTAATGGTGCAATCCTATGCAGGGTTACTTCTTTCTAAAGCCACTGAAAACAATGGGGTTAGGCCAATTTAATTTTGCATAGTATTGCACTGTAAGGAATTTAAGGTAGCATTCTCATTTGTCTCCATATGTCCTGTTGCTTTGACAACGAAGCAAGTCAGGTAAAGGTATAATGAGAGAGAAAGTGGGAAGAAGAAAGATGGTCAGGGAGTAGAAGCAAATAGAGATTAAACACTGCAGTTAACATTTTTTAATAGGAAAGGCTACACCATTCTAACAAGGTTAGTGTACTTGCATAGAACTCTGAAACAAGCATTTTCAAGGCGGTCCCATTGGCTTTATTAAATACAGAGCTGCTGCTTCCCTTGGAAGGTAGCTTTCAAGAGTTATGTAAGAAAAGCGGAGTGATTATTAATGTATGGACCTACATTTTTATGGGAGTTACAACCAAATCCCTTCTTGTGTGTGAATTTCTGCATGAATGAGTTTAAAGGAGACTTAACAGCCATGCATTTCCACATGTGCAAACTTGTTCTGTTTCAGCTGGAGAGGAAAAAGTACCTTGCCTTCTTTGTACAAGCAAACCTGAGTCCTGCTTTCTGAGTAGTGGCAGTACAAAGACACTAGCAACGTGGGTTCCAGTTGTAATAAGGGTGCTCTGGAGTGATGGAGAAGACACTGAGATAGAAACGAAGCATTTGCACATCATAGAACACTGCTGGTTATGTTGTTTTGGTGGGCATTTCCAAATTTTCTGCTTTCCCAATGTCCAGTATTGATTGAAGCAATTTTTAAAAATGTTTTTGTAAAGTAGATTTTACCCTTCTCAGATTTCTGTCAGGCTGTCCATCCACAGGCCACAGACTCCTTTTTTTCTGCTATAGCAGCAGTGGGAAGCTCCATTTTTTGTCCTATACACCTTTATAACTGTATGTTTCAGAGCCAACTGCAGGTGTGGCTTATGCATGGAAGAAATGACCTGATTCTTCAGAGATCTCAAGATATTACTATCTACCTTACATTACTTTTTACTAACTTGGTAACTCTTAACATTACCTTGAACTTGATCAGAAACAAACCACATTGCGACTCCATATAACTGTAGAAATTGTTCCAAAATATCTGCAGCCACATGGATAAACTAGGTTACCCTGCTCAATAACCCTGAAACATTTACACAAGGCCTATGTCCTGTTTAGGGTCTACCCCAGCACTCACCAGCAAGCAGTGAGCATCAGACCAAAGGCAAACTTGTAGATGCTGAATACTAATAAAAAAACCCTGTGTTTTTATATCCCCCCAAAAGCCCAAAGAAGCTCTCTAGTTTCTGTAAGGATAACTAATTTGGAGGGGGGGGGGCTAAAAATCATACCTTTTCATTTGTGCAAGGTGAAAGCTGGATTGGTTCCACAAATTACTAACACCACTGTTTTGTGTATAGCTATGCTTCTTGAAGCAAACAGGAATGTAAACTGTGTGTGTATACAACATTCATCTTTAAATACCTGCATAAATACCTCCAGGAAGGCATGTTTCTAAGAATAGGTGGATGTCAATTGTACATTAGGTGTTTGCTGCAGAAAACGCAGGTGTACAGTACATACATTAAGGATGATTACTTTGTAAAGTGTGTGGTCACTGTAAGAGTAGTTGTATTATATGTGCCATGCTCAGAGCCTTGTTGGAAGGCGGGTGTAGTTGTCTTACTGTTTTCCTGAAAGCTGCTGCCAGTTGAGACACATGCTAGCAGTGTGCTGGGAAAACTTTGGAACATTATTCCCCCCTCCACACACACACACAGAGCTGAGGTGTATAAAGTGTGGCTTAAATGTGATTGTTATGTTTTAGTAGGATCAACCCCGGTGACTCAGGTTGGTAGACCTATAAACGGACAAGCAAGGTAAAAATCCTCAGCATCGACCTCCACTTCCTCTTCCTGGCAGGGGCTGCCTTATATTACTTATGTCAGCATTCTTGACCACTCGAAAGAAAAGCAGCAAAGGCAGAAAAGGACAGCTGTGCTCCATGCCCCCCTGTTGCTACATTAGTAATAGCCTCTTATTCAGTATAGGTAGTTAATATTTATTTAGTACCAAATATCTGGGAAATATTAAAGCAAATGCCAGAGGCTATAATAACCAGCAGGCTGGAGGGAAGGTGTCCTGTCCCTTTAACAGGGGCTTAATGGGATGCTGCTTATCAGCTTCAAAGGGAGGCCATGTTGGTCTGCAGTGGAAGAGCCAGATGTTAGTCCAGTAGCATCATAGAGACGAACAAGATTTTCAGGGTATAAACTTTTGACAGTTGAGGAAGCTTTGATCCTCAAAAACGTATACCCCCAAATATTGTTGGTCTCTAAGGTGCTACTGGACTGGAATCCAGCTGTTCTTACCAGGTGATGTTCTTTACCTCCATATCATGAAATGTTTCAACTGACTATTTCCACACCTGAGCCTCTATTAAAGAGACAGGGACATTTTTTCTCTCCAGGTGATTGGCAACCCTAGCCAAAGCTACCACCAGACATAAGAACATAAGTGAAGCCAATGTTGAATCAGGCCAATGGCCCATCCAGTCCCACACTCTGTCACACAATAGCCAAAAATATTAGGTGCCATCAGGAGGTCCACCAGTGGGGCCAGGACACTAGAAGCCCTCCCACTGTGCCCCCCCCAAGCCATTTTTTTCCTTTATCATAATTAATGTTTTTTTTCTTCAAGAAGAGATTTGATTTATACCTCGCCCTTCACTACCCAAAGCAGCACTCGTTGAAGGATCTCTGTCCTGTTAATGGCTTGATAAGGTGGGCCAGTTCTGTTAATGGCTTGACAAGGTGGGCAATGCCAACATTCACATGACAGTTCCACCTTATGCCTCAACTGAGTAGTGCAAAATTGCCCAAATAATAAATATTTGGTTCCTCCAAGAGACTTTTGTGTATAATGGCTCATAAAAGTTGACCAGTTCCGTCTTCTTGGATATAGTGCACACATCCTTCACTTATAAATTCCAAATCTTCCTTTTCCTTCTTAAATTAGACACTTAATCAAATGTCCATCCACTCTATAAGTTAAACAAAGATGAGTTTAGACTGCCAAATGGAGACGTTTTGCCTCAGAGGAGTTAATCCCCTTGCCACTACTGTAGAAGGATTTAACCCCTAAAATAATTATTGAGTTAAAGCGAGAGGTGTTGCCTACAAAATTGCCGGTTTTGGAAATATTTTGTTAGTATGGCTACATTTTAAAAGTGATACAGATTGGATACAAATTTTGCCACTGATGGTTGAGCAATAGTTACTCTTCTCCATTCTGATTTTTTGTTATATGCAATTTATTGTGGTCCTAATTCTTAAAAGGAAATTAATGCATAAATCCTCAACCGAAAACGCTGTTCTGCACACCCCACTGTGCCCTCCTTCACTACAACTCACTCTCTGAGCTATCCCGTGGCCCAGTCACCTCTGCTTCTTGCTCATGCCACTTTCCTTCATGTGGGATTACAGCTAGCTCCTAATCCACCAGTCTAAAATTTTTAATCCCACCCTTCTTCCAAGGAGATATTGGTCTCTCCCTGCCCCATTTTATTCTCAAATGGCAGAGTTCAGATATGAACCCATGTCTCAAAGTTCCACACTCTAACCGCTACACCACACTGTTCTGTTCCCTCTTTATTATTACAGCAGCCTTTTACAACTGCAGTAACCACCACAACCAGCTTCTGTATATTTCCTATCCACTTCCATTTTAGCAAGTTCCAATCTATAAAGTGCCTTGACTTGGATAGCCCAGGCTAGCCTGATCGTGTCAGATCTCAGAAGCTGAGCAGGGTTGGCCCTGGCTAGTATTTGAATGGGAGATCTCCAAGGCATATTAGGGTCATGGTGTGGAGGCAGGCAATAGCAAACCACCACTGACTGTCTTTTGCCTTGAAAACCCTATGGGGTTCCCATAAACCAGCTGTGACTTGACAGCAAAAAACAAAACTATAAGGTAAGAGTTGGCAAGAAAAAACAATCCCTAAGAACACATTTACCAATTGCACTCCCAAACAACCTCCAAAACAACTGATTTGGAAGTCCCCAAAATAATCTTTTGGAATAATGTTCTAATCTATTTATTTATTTCAAACATTTATTAGCCGCCTTTCTACCTTGTGGAACTCAAGGTGGCTTACAATATTAATAAAACACAAGTGGGGACCTGTAAGAAATGTGTGGGGCTGCCTATCCCATACCCCCTACCTTTGCTTCCTCCTCTCTCCCCCTACCTCTCTCACACTTTCCCCCCCTTCTGCCACCCCATTTCTTGCTCTCTCTCTCTCTTTTCCATGCATGTCACTTCCTCTCACTTTCTGCCCCACCATCACTTTGTTTTTCTGCCTCTCCACCTCATCACTCTTTCTGCCCCCATAACTCTCCCAGCCTCCTGCCTGCTCCCTCCCCCCAGCAGCAGTGGCGGCCCCAGCTCTCCAGGAATCACAGTGGATCGCCCAGTAACAGATCAATTCCCCTTAGGGTTGCCAGCTCCAGATTTGGAAATTCCTGGCGATTTGGGGGGTGGAGCCTTGGGAAGGTAAGGCTTGGGGGAGAACGGCAACATCAGCAAGGTATAATGCCATAGAGTCTACCCTCCAAAGCAGCCATTTTATCCAGGAGAACTCTGTCATCTTGAGAGCAGTTGTAATTCCAGGTGATTTCCAGCCCTCACTTGAAGGATGACAGTGGAAATGAAGGAAATGGCTGTGAGTCTATGGCATTATACTTGTTCCTCTCCTCCTCAAACCCCACCCTCCCCAGGTTCCACCCCTCAAATATCCAGGAATTTCCCAACCTGGAGTTGGCAGCCCTGTCTCCTTCCCACCCAACAGCCAACCAAGCTTTATCTGCCCCTCTGTCTTCAGCTTTCCGTCTCCACTCCTCTCCCCCACCATCTCTACCTAGGAAAACTACAGTCTTTCTTCACAGTGAGGACAAAACCAGCTTACACTATTTTCTCCTTTTTATCTGCACAACAACCCTGTGAGGTAGATTTGGTGAAAGTATGTGAATGGTCCAAAATCACCCAGTCAGCTTCCACAGTAAGATGGGGATCTTAACCTGGATCACACAGACCCTACACTGAAGCTCTAAGCCCTGGACCGCACTGGCTTTCATAAGTGGTTGCTATTGAACAGTAGCAAGCAGTCAGGCCTAATTGATTCATGCAAGTCAGGTGTTTTCAGGTTTGTAGAAAGATCTGTCTTGCCCATTCATCGCTCCAGTCACCGGATTTAAGTATCCAAAGATATTCCGGCTTCAATATTAGAATATAAGATTATAAAAACACACACTAAAAACAACTACTATAAAACCCATGAAAGTCAACAGTTTTAAAAACTCCAACTAGGACTGCCAATAATAAAAGCTACAAAATGCAGTCCTAATAAAACTGTCTTCAACCGGCTCCTGAAGAGCAACAGTATTGATCTTCAGAGGCACCTCCCTGAGGAGGTTGTTCCATAATCTAGGGGGGCTGCCATGGAAAAGGCCCTCATGTACCCACCAAACAAGCATTTTTAATTGGTGGGACAGTCAGGAGGGCATCTCCCTGCAATCTTAATTCCTGGGCAGGAACCTATAGGACAAGACAGTCTTTCAGCTATCCTGTATATGCATAAATGAACCAAAAGCATTCCTTGACATTTCAATAAAGGTTTTACCCAATCTGTTTGCTGTTTCTTACTGCTTTGTCCTTGAGAACATGGAGTAGTTACTTCTCTATTTTTTCCTGAAACAGTCCCGACTCCCAAGGAGGTGCCATTGGCTGTGTTGGGGAAACCCACCTGTACCCCAAAGAACACATGGGTTTCCCCAAATAATGCCCCCAAGACCATTTCTAATTGTGAAAATAGTGCAAGGGAAAAGGCTGAAACCCCTTCTCCATGTGTGTCATAATTCTGATCCAAATCATGCATGTCATGTACAGGAATTGAGGGGAACCCCCAAAGTCATTTGTGATTGTATTACACCTGACCCAACAGATCTTCCATAACATCATCCTACTATGACACCAGGGATTGAAGTAGACATTTAGAACAGTGACTGATTATAAGGATGGGGAGTAAATAGATGAGATAAGACAGCTTGTGCTCATAGAAAATAGAACAGAACAAGTGCAGGCCTGTGAAAAATTTCAGTTTGTGTCCTTCTCCTCCGTTGCATTTGTTACATCCCAACCAGAACATACAAAAGAGGGTGCAAACCAAAGAGGAAGTCATTTTCCTTCCCTCTGCTGACACTTCCTTCCTTGATCCAGTTAAGGAATTCTGTGTGGGTAAGCCACCTCCGTCCAGCATGCATGCCACTTTCTGGATTAGAAGCCTCAAGTCTAAACTGGATGCGCATCCAACTATGGATGCTTCCTCTACACATCATGTTAAGACCAATGGGATGTGCCCTTCATGTGCTTCCAAATACACATTGTGATGTTGATGGTATTACCCATTGGAAGGGGGGCATTCCACTGAAAGTGACCAAGTACATGTAGATCACATCAGATGCCTATTTGGATACACATCTTCAGTTAGCTTTAACTTTAAACTATGATAGGGCACTTCCCTATAAAAGGTTCTATGGAGAGGAATTGGGCTTTGAGAATGTACATATGATGGTGTGTGTTCTCTGATTCCAAGGCCCCTGCCACACGGCAGAAAAAAACATGGCCAAAGTGCGGCTATTCAGAGCCGCACCAAAAAAGACACGCAGCGACGGGATCACACAGATCCCGAGTCACTGCGCCGTTGCTCCCCGGCACGATCAGATGCCAGGGAGGAAGCCACTAACGGGAGACCGAGGCAGCTGGCTGCGCATGTGTGCGCATGCGCAGTTTGGCTGGGAGCCTCGGATGCGCCAGCAGAAGGACGCGCTGGCGATCCCACGGCCACGCTTGCCGCAGCCTTTCTGGTAAGTCCACCTCTGTAGGTGGTTTATTTTAACAGCAGATTTGTGGCCTGAAGGGCCGGATCGTGGACGGGTGTGCGCTGCTTCCCAGATGTTGCGGTGAGATCGTGCCCTTTTGCTACGCCCTCAATCCGTCCCTCTCCCAGCCCAAAACCTTCCGTGTGACCGGGGCCCAAGTCTTTCTCCCACCCTTCCAGTGGTTAAACTGCCAGCAGTTTAAATCCTGGCTCTTCAAACCCAGAACCCTTTAAACTGTGTTGATAGGAAAGTGTGATTGAACTCAAATAATGCATACCTCAAAGGGTGCTTCAAGCCTAGTTCGCCCTCTCCTTACACTTGAATGGAAACCTGTACTTCCTTTGGGCTTAAATCCCAAGGTGAGTGCCACTCTCTACTGCCAGTATTCACAGGTCACAGCCATTCATCCTCGCAGAGTTGGGTGGAGGGCCTTTCCCCCCCTTAATGCAGAATTTTCCTGAATATGCCATGAGTTTCTCCCAGCTATCAGGATCACCCCCAGCCCTGTCTCTGCCCTCCCAATCTTGACAGCACTCAGGAACCCCAATTAGGAGTTTGATTAGATTGTCCCTTGTTTGTGTGTGTATTTACAGGGCGATAATACTTTTGCCAGGCACAGTGATGCGAAAGCACCATCTGCTGACTTTTTACCAGTCATTCAGTGGTTAGACACAAGAACCCAACCATACCAATGTGGCAACCTAAGAGGAGTGGAAAAATGCACACTGAGGAAGACAGCTAGAGTAATTATAGCATAGTCATCAGAGAAGTCCTGTTTTGTTTTAGTCACAGCTGACTTTTCAATGTGAAGTTGCAACCGACTTATGGCGACCCGTGGGGTTTTCGAGGCAAGAGATGTTCACAAGTGGTTTGCCATTGCCTGCCTCTGCATAGCAACCCTGGCTTTCCTTTGTGGTCCCCCATCCAAATACTAACCAGGTTAGCTTCCAAGAGCTGATGAGATTGGACTAGCCAGGTGAGGCCAGTCCTGTAAGAACCCTTTGAGAAACTTTAGCACAGCACTTTTCATGCAGTACTGTTAAAAAACATACTATCTCTAACAAAACGTTTAGAAAAGCATGGTGTGTTTGAGCAACCAAATGGGAAGGCTCAGGACATCTGCTTGGCATGCAGAGGGTCCCAGGCTCAATCCTTGTCATCTCCAGTTTTAAAGGCTCAAGGTGGTAGGTGATGTGAACTGCCTTTGCCTGAGACCCTGGAGAGCTGCCGTCAGAATAAACAATACTGACCTTGATAGACCAAAGTTCTGATTCAGTTTAAGGCAGCTTTGTGTGTGTATGAGAGAAAGAGAGTGAGAGAGAGGAGCTGGGCTGCTGGTCAGTAATTATGTCAGAAAGTGCATCCTGTTGGCATTCATGCCGGTTGAAATGGCAATGAACATTAGGGGGAAGTACTGCATTTTCTCAGATGCAAAATGTATTGTGTTGCTCCTGAAATGCAGAAAGTATGCAGACTCCCCTATAAGCAGAACACAAACATTCTTTTAATATGCAAAAAAGCTTTTCATAATGGGAAAACAAACAACCCCCCACCCCCGGATTGTACAGCACAAGATAAAGAAGCCAAGTAGGTTGCGGGAAGATAAGGCTGCCCTCACAGAGTATGGCCCACGAAGCCACTGGGCCACATTATCTGTACCCTCTCCTCATGTTGATTGGCAGGCAGCTAATTTAAGAGCCTTAATTTAAAGAAAAGCCTCACTGAGAAGCCTCTTTGGTGGTCCTCTTTGCTGTGTCACCTGCGGATGCTGAGCCACAGATGGGATTAGTCATCCTGCATTGCTAAAAATGTTGATGAACAAGTGCAGAGAACTGATGGTGTTGGAATTCCAGCTTAGGTGTTGTGGGGGGGGGGTAGGTGGGAATAGCTTCCCAACTTTTGAGAGTCTATTCATGCAGAACAAGCAAAGAAATCCTGCAGAATGAAGCTGCTGGAACCTCCCTTTGAAGTGCATCTTTATGACACTACTAAAATCTAATCCTCCCTCATGGATCACTGCCTTGAGGTGGCAAGGGGGCTTGTGTGGTTCAATGAGGCTGTGGGCTATGCCATGGTGGGCCACCCAGGACAGACAGGCCACAGCAGAGAACTCAGACCAAGTGTGATCCACTGGAGAAGGAAATGGCAACCCACTCCAGTATCTTTGCCAAGAAAACCCCATGGACAGTATCAAAAGGCTAAAATATATGACGCCAGAAGATGAGCCCTTAGGTCGGAAGGTGCCCAATATGCTACTGGGGAAGAGCAGAGAGCAAGTACAAGTAACCCCAGAAAAAGTGAAGCAGCTGGGCCAAAGCCGAAAGGATGCTCAGCTGTGGATGTGTCTGATGGTGAAAGGAAAGTCCAATGCTGCAAAGAACTATACTGCATAGGAACCTGGAATGTAAGATCTATGAATCCAGGTAAGCTTGATGTGGTCAAAAATGAGATGGTGTCTGAACATCAATATCTTAGGAATCAGTGAACTAAAGTGGACAGGAATGGGCAAATTTAACTCAGAAGACCATTATATCTACTACTGTGGCCAGGAATCTCGTAGAAAAAATGGTGTGGCCTTTATAGTCAACAAGAGAGTGCAAAAGGCAGTACTGGGATACAATCTCAAAAATGACAGAATGATTTCTGTCCAATTCCAAGGCAAAACGTTCAACATCACAGTAATTCAAGTGTATGCCCCAACCACTGATGCAGAAGAGGCTGAAGTGGACCGGTTCTATGAAGACCTACAACACCTCCTAGAACTAACACCAAAAAATGATGTCCTCATCATCATAGGGGACTGGAATGCTAAAGTAGGAAGTGAAAAGGTAACTGGAATAACAGACAAGTTTGGCCTTGGAAAGCAAAATGAAGCAGGGCAAAGGTTAACAGAGTTTTGTCAAGAGAACACACTGGTCATAGCGAACACCCTTTTCCAACAACCTAAGAGGCGACTCTACACATGGACATCACCAGATGGGCAACACCGAAATCAGATTGACTATATAATTTGCAGTCAAAGATGGAGAAGCTCTATCCAGTCAGTAAAAACAAGACCTGGAGCTGACTGTGGTTCAGATCATGAGCTACTCATTGCAAAATTCAGACTTAAACTGAAGAAAATTGGGAAAACCACGAGGCCATTCAGGTTTGACCTAGATCGCACCCCTGATGAATATACAGTAGAGGTGAAGAATAGATTCAAGGGTCTAGATTTGACAGATCAAGGGTCTGGATTTGATAGATAGAGTGCCTGAAGAACTATGGACGGAGGTTCGTGACATTGTACAGGAGGCAGCAATCACCACCATCCCAAAGAAAAAGAAATGCAAGAAAGCAAAGTGGCTTTCTGATGAGGCTTTACAAATAGCAGAGGAAAGAAGGAAAGCGAAAGGCAAAGGCGAAAAGGAAAGATTTACCCAACTGAACGCAGATTTCCAGAGAACAGCAAGGAGAGATAAGGAGGCCTTCCTGAATGAACAGTGCAAAGTAATAGAAGAAAACAATAGAATGGGAAGGACTAGAGATCTCTTCAAGAAAATTGGAGAAATCAAGGGAGCGTTCCATGCAAAGCTGGCCATGATAAAGGACAAAAACGGTAGGGACCTAACAGAAGCAGAAGAGATTAGGAAAAGATGGCAAGAATACACAGAAGAACTATACAAGAAAGACCTCAATGTCCTTGACAAACACGACGGTATAATCACTGACCTTGAGCCAGACATCCTGGAATGTGAAGTTAAATGGGCCTTAGAAAGCATTACTAACAACAAAGCTAGTGGAGGTGATGGTATTCCAGCTGAGCTATTCAAAGTCTTAGAAGATGATGCTGTTAAAGTTCTGCACTCCATTTGCCAGCAAATTTGGAAAACGCAACAGTGGCCACAGGATTGGAAAAGATCAGTATACATTCCAATCCCAAAGAAGGGCAATGCCAAGGAATGTTCAAACTATCGCACAATTGCACTCATATCACACGCTAGCAAGGTCATGCTCAAGATCCTACAAGCTAGGCTTCAACAGTACGTGGATAGAGAACTACCAGAAGTACAAGCTGGGTTTCGAAGAGGTAGAGGAACGAGAGATCATATTGCCAACATTCGCTGGATTATGGAGAAAGCAAGAGAGTACCAGAAAAATATCTACTTCTGCTTCATTGACTATGCTAAAGCCTTTGACTGTGTGGATCACAACAAACTATGGCAGGTCCTTAAAGAGATGGGAGTACCAGACCACCTCACATGTCTCTTGAGAAACCTGTATAAGGGCCAAGAAGCGACAGTTAGAACCGGATACGGAACAACTGATTGGTTCAGCATAGGAAAAGGAGTACGACAAGGATGTATACTGTCACCTTGCTTATTTAATATATATGCAGAGTACATCATGCGAAATGCTGGCCTGGATGAATCACAAGCGGGAATTAAGATTGCTGGGGAAAAGATCAACAACCTCAGATATGCAGATGATACCACTCTAATGGCTGAAAGTGAAGAGGATCTAAAGAACCTCTTGCTCAGAGTAAAAGAGGAGAGCGCAAAAGTGGGCTTGAAGCTCAACATCAAAAAAACTAAGATCATGGCATCCGGCCCCATCACTCCTTGGCAAATAGAAGGGGAAGTCGTGGAAGTAGTGACAGACTTCACGTTCCTGGGATCCCAGATCACCGCAGACTGTGACTGCAGCCATGAAATTAAAAGACGCCTGCTCCTTGGGAGGAAAGCGATGGCGAACCTAAACAGCATGATAAAAAGTAGAGACATCACCCTGCCAACAAAAGTCCGCATGGTCAAAGCAATGGTATTCCCAGTAGTCATGTATGGCTGCGAGAGCTGGACTATAAGGAAGGCCGAGCGCCGAAGAATAGATTCTTAACCATCTCATCCTTTGCCGTCCCCGTCTTCTTTGACCTTCAATCTTTCCCAGCATCAGGGTTTTCTCCAGTGAGTGCAAACATGTCTTTCAAATGCCGGGAAAGATGCCTGGCTTTAAAGTTTGATGCGAACGTATCAAGCAAGCTAGTACTGTGAAAGGGTCATTATGGCTCCTGATTCTGCCACTTTCTCCAGATACTTGGTGACATATCTCTGCAGGTCTGCTATTGGTTCACTGACTTCAGCCTTTGAGAAGTTCCTGGTGGTGATGCACTGTGCTAAAACTGATGCTGCTTTTGGAAGAGCAGTTCTTCAGAGCCTGTTTCTTCAAGACGACCTGCAGATAACATCAGGTACATGGCTCCCTAGTCATCAAATCACCGCAGACTGTGACTGCAGCCATGAAATTAAAAGACGCCTGCTCCTTGGGAGGAAAGCGATGGCGAACCTAAACAGCATGATAAAAAGTAGAGACATCACCCTGCCAACAAAAGTCCGCATGGTCAAAGCAATGGTATTCCCAGTAGTCATGTATGGCTGCGAGAGTTGGACTATAAGGAAGGCCGAGCGCTGAAGAATAGATTCTTTTGAACTATGGTGCTGGAGAAGATTCTTGAGAGTCACTTGGACTGCAAGAAGATCAAATCAGTCGATCCTAAAAGAAATCAACCCTGACTATTCCCTGGAAGGCCAGATAATGAAACTGAAGCTCAAATACTTTGGCCACCAAATGAGAGGGAGCACTCACTGGAGAAGACCCTGATGCTGGGAAAGACTGAAGGTCAAAGAAGACGGGGCCGGCAAAGGATGAGATGGGTAGACAGTGTCATAGATGCAACGAACATGAAGTTGAGCAAACTTCAGAGGACGGTGGAAGACAGGAAGGCCTGGTGTGATCTGGTCCATGGGGTTGTGAAGAGTCGGACTGTGCGACTGAAGAACAACAACAAAATCTGATCACAACTTGTAGATTCAGTTCTGACCATGCATGGATAACAAAGATAGGCAAGTCAGGTGCAGCAGCCTGCCTCTTTGCTTACAAAAGGAAGTGGTGTCAAACATTATCATGGCTGTAAACTGATAGCTGCATTAGCTGCAAGTTCAGCAATCCCAGCACTGTGGAAAATGCCACAAATGAAATGGCAGAAGCAGTGTAATATATCTATCCAGCCACAGGATATTCAAGTTAACTACAAATCTCTGGCTGATAGGTTTTGTTTCTGATGTTCCACCCCAACCGAAGGAGTGAAAGGATTGCTAAAAGGATGACTGTACAGTGTCAGTGTGGTACAGTGGTTAGAGTAGGATTTGAGAGACCTGGGCTTAAATCCCCACATTAGTCCGAAGCTTGTTGGCTAACCTTGGCCAATCATGTTTTTTTCAGCCTAACTTGCCTCACAGAGAGTCCAGGAGTATAAAAGAAGAAGAAGAGAAGAGATTGGATTTATACCCTGGCCCTTCACTACACAAAGGTGTCTCAGAGCGGCTTACAAACTCCTTTCCCTTCCCCTCCCCACACAGACACCCTGTGAGGTAGGTGGGGCTGAGAGAGCTCTGATAGAAACTGCTCTTTTTCAAGAACAGCTCTTATCAGAACTACGGCTTGCCCAAGGTCATCCAGCCAGGGGCAAGCGGAGGAGTGGGGAATCAAACCCAGTTCTCCCAGATTAGAGTCTGCACACTTAACCACTACACCAAAAATGTGGGAAGCAAGAACTACTAACGCAGTTTTGAGCTCCTTGGGGGAAGAGTGGTATAAAAACTCTGATAGATTTAATTGGGAAAATGCAGAGTAGCTACATGAACTCTTTGTGGTGGTTTTCATGGAAAATGATGTTGGACAGTTACCCATATTAAAGCCCCTATTTTGTGGGTTGCTGTTTGAAGTGGTGACAAGAGATGTTAGGGCTTAATGATGAATTAAAAACTGACAAGTTACAAGTTTCATATTACATATCCCATGGGGTTCTGAACTCATACATGAAATTGCGTTCCGCTAGCTCTTTTTCTACGAAACGACCCCTGGTAGGCAATAATAGACTAGATAGACCAACAGCTCCATACATTTATGTATGCTAAATTTGACAGCCAACACATAACTCACACGTATAGCAACGTAAATGGTGTTATGTACAGTGTTGCCAGTTCTGGGTTGGGAAATTCCGGTATATTTGGGGGTGGAACATGGGATGGACCTCATCAGGACTTAATGCCATAGACTCCACCTTCCTAAGTAGCCATTTGCTCTAAATGAACTGACATATGTGGTCTGGAAATCAGTTGTAATTCTGGGAGATCTCCAGGCCCCATCTGGAGGTTGGCAACCATACATGACATGGAACAGTTCTTAATTCTGAGTCTAGCATGTGCAGAGTGCCTCTTCTGAGTGATCATAAACAGTCCTACAGTTAGTGGTTGAAGCTGCCAGGGCAGGAAGGTCAAAAATACCTGAGCCATAGATGATCTCATTTCAGAAACTAAGCATTATTACATTGTTGCCAGCTCTGGGTTGGGAAATACCTGGAGATTTGGGGGGTGGAGTCTGGAGAGAGGGGGTTGGGTAGGGGGGACTTCAGCAGAGTGCAATACCATAGAGTCTACCCTCCAAAGCAGCCATTTTATCCTGGGGAACTGATATCCATTGCCTGGAGATCAATTATAATAGTAGGAGATCCCCAGGCCCCACCTGGAGGCTGGCAACCAGTGTTCCCTCTAAGCTGCGTTAGTGTGAGCTAGCTCACAGTTTTTTTAGCCTCCGGCTGACACATTTTTGTCTTAGCTCAGGAAGGAGGGCTCCAGAGTGAGCTAATTTATGCAGTAGCCAAATCGCTCACTCACGACTTTAATGCAAGTAGCTCACAAAGTAGAATGTTTGCTTATAAGACTCCACAGCTTAGAGGGAGCATTTACTGGCAACCCGAAGTCCATCGATCTATGAAAAGAAATTGCTGTTGTTAAAAATTGAGAAAGTCATTCTAAAGCCATATCCTAAAATGTACAGTCGAAAGACCGTAGAGTACAGGCACAGTCATATAGATAATCCGAGCAAGGATACCTCCTCCTGCCCCTTCAGGATCTCTTAGCTGCAGGATAAATCCCACATGCTGTGACTGACTGACAAGGATGAGTGCATCAGAAGAAATGTTCCCTCTAAGCTGTGGAGTCTTGTGAGCAAAAATTCTACTTTGTGAGCTACTGGCACTAAAGTTGTGAGCAGGTGATTTGGCTACTGCATAAATTAGTTTGTTCTGGAGCCATGCTTCCTGAGCAAAGACAAAAATGTGTGAGCCGGAGGCTAAAAAACTGTGAGCTAGCTCACACTAACTCAGCTTAGAGGGAACACTGATCAGAAGCAAATTAAAAGAAGAGAGGAAATGAAGAAGGTGCTTGGGTAGAAGGGCAAGGCAGGCCACTCCTTCATCAAGGGGCCTGCCTGCAGTGGCAGTTCTGCCTGCTCTAAGAACAGCGGCCTTGTAGCAGTCAAGCAGCTCAGCCAAGGGAGTGGGGAAAAGGTTGCCTAGCAACTGGTCCTGGAAACTGCAGCAGGGAATTGTGACCTGGCAGCCAGATGAACAGTGTGAAGGGAAGGGAAGAATACAAGGACGGCTTTCACTGTGGCTGCCACAGGATTCGAGGCAGTATTCGAGGCAATTTACGATTAAAAATGTGTTGTCGTGTACAATGCTCCCCCAGCCCCCCCCCCAACAAAAGCAAGCGTCCACGTGCAATAACAGAAGCTACCAGTAATTAAGAGACTGGGGGTGAAGGGAGAGTCTGAGCTGCAGTGGAGAAGAAAACTCTGTGTGCTGGCAACAAAACACACACACAGGAGGAGGGATGTAGACAAATCGCTCACTCACGACTTTAATGCAAGTAGCTCACAAAGTAGAATGTTTGCTTATAAGACTCCACAGCTTAGAGGGAGCATTTACTGGCAACCCGAAGTCCATCGATCTATGAAAAGAAATTGCTGTTGTTAAAAATTGAGAAAGTCATTCTAAAGCCATATCCTAAAATGTACAGTCGAAAGACCGTAGAGTACAGGCACAGTCATATAGATAATCTGAGCAAGGATACCTCCTCCTGCCCCTTCAGGATCTCTTAGCTGCAGGATAAATCCCACATGCTGTGACTGACTGACAAGGATGAGTGCATCAGAAGAAATGTTCCCTCTAAGCTGTGGAGTCTTGTGAGCAAAAATTCTACTTTGTGAGCTACTGGCACTAAAGTTGTGAGCAGGTGATTTGGCTACTGCATAAATTAGTTTGTTCTGGAGCCATGCTTCCTGAGCAAAGACAAAAATGTGTGAGCCGGAGGCTAAAAAACTGTGAGCTAGCTCACACTAACTCAGCTTAGAGGGAACACTGATCAGAAGCAAATTAAAAGAAGAGAGGAAATGAAGAAGGTGCTTGGGTAGAAGGGCAAGGCAGGCCACTCCTTCATCAAGGGGCCTGCCTGCAGTGGCAGTTCTGCCTGCTCTAAGAACAGCGGCCTTGTAGCAGTCAAGCAGCTCAGCCAAGGGAGTGGGGAAAAGGTTGCCTAGCAACTGGTCCTGGAAACTGCAGCAGGGAATTGTGACCTGGCAGCCAGATGAACAGTGTGAAGGGAAGGGAAGAATACAAGGACGGCTTTCACTGTGGCTGCCACAGGATTCGAGGCAATTTAGCATTAAAAATGTGTTGTCGTGTACAATGCTCCCCCAGCCCCCCCCCCAACAAAAGCAAGCGTCCACGTGCAATAACAGAAGCTACCAGTAATTAAGAGACTGGGGGTGAAGGGAGAGTCTGAGCTGCAGTGGAGAAGAAAACTCTGTGTGCTGGCAACAAAACACACACACAGGAGGAGGGATGTGAAAATCTTCCTGCAGTGTGATGAAAATGACGATTACTGCTATGCTATGGGGTGGGGTGGGGTGGGGTGGGGTAGGGCATGACTGAAAAGGAGGCACAGGGAGAGTCTGTGTCTTCTGCACGAATAAGAAAAGCTGGGAAATGGCAACACAGCATTCTCCGACGATACGTTTCTTCTGCTCTTTGAGATCGTAGACGCGAACTGAGCTGCTGAAAGTACTACGGGCAATCGAGAAGAGCATCACCCAGCTGGTGTCTGAAATGGGTTTGGGAACAGGAAGCGACCATGGGTCTGAATAATCCCACCGTTTACTTCAATTTTGTTGTCAGTGGGACCAAAAAAATCCCATGAAATCCTGTGACCCATCAGATACTCCAGTCCTAACCTATGTTGTAGCCACACATGTGATTGATCACTAAACTGGAATGAAAGGAAGAATATCGATAAGGCTCGGAGGACAGTCAGTCACAAATTTCCCTCCAGTGCTGTTGCTTATTAGACTGACCCTGTGAGCTTCTGTACAAGGAACAAAACACATTAAATTTCCCTGGGTGGGTCAGACTAAGCTTCATCAGCTTCCTTGTTTTTCTACAGTGGCTTGCCAGATTTGTCTGGGAAGCAAAACATAGGCTTCCCCTAGTGTTTGTCTGTGGCACTGGATGCTCAGGTATACTACCTCTGAAGTTTTGATTTAGTTATTAGGCCTAAATAACTGTGGGTAGGCACTGAATAGTTATACAAAGCCATCTAAACCCTGGGCAATCTCTACGTCTTATAGTATTTAATTCTATACATTGTATATTTTTAGCTATGATAACTAAATCAAATTGTGTGTGAGGTACCTTGTATTTATTCTGAACTTACCCATCGTTCACTCTTGTTGACATTTTAAATACGGATAGGAAAAAATATCCAGATTCTCTTGTCAAAATAAACATGCCACTATATTAGTTGTGAATGGTGCATACTTGTTTAAATGGCTGGGGACGGATGTACTGCGCAAGCCCCCTCGCCACGACAAGGCAGTGATCCATGAGGGGGGTGTGTGAGGTACCCTGTATTTATTCTGAATTTACCCATCATTCACTCTTGTTAACATTTTAAATACGGATAGGAAAAAATATCCAGATTCTCTTGTCAAAATAAACATGCCACTCTATTAGTTGTGAATGGTGCATACTAAGCTGGGGACGGGTGCGTTTTCCTTGCAATGAACATAGATGGCTCAGTTGGAAAGATTTACTGTGAGGAAACTGTCTTTTAAATAGGTGTATGCCATTTATAGAAATAGGGTTGCCAGTCTCCAGGTGGTTGCTGGAGATCTTCTGGAATTACAACCAATGTTCCCTCTAAGCCGTGGAGTCTTGTGAGCAAAAATTCCACTTTGTGAGCGACTGGCATCAAAGTTGTGAACGGGCGACTTGGCTACTGCATAAATTATGTTACTCTGGAGCCCTCCTTCAGGAATTTCCCAACCCAGAGCTGGCAACCCTAGAATCATATATGGTGTTTAATGCAAGGACTAGTAAAAAGTAAAAAAACTACAAAAAATGTCCCAGATACATCCTGCCCCAAGAATGTCTTGCTGCTTACAAACATGAGAAGTACATAATAATGTAATAAACAGCTCTTTGAAATTTCACATATCACATGATCACATTTTTCAGATAGCCAGGATAGGCTATGGTTCTCAATTGAATATATACACAGAATGTACACAAATCTGAGTGAAACAGCCCTGTATGGTCAACCTAACATGTCATTTGTGCATCACAGTAACAATGTGTGTACTTGTTTTTAGTGTCAGCCTTTGGGCCTTCTCAGTCCCAACAGGGGACAGGAAACTCTTCTGAAAATAGTCATGTCTAGATGAAAATTCTTTATTTGTACATGGAGGACAGTGTTCTCATGGCAGCACCACATCTCTGGAACTTCCTTCTCATGGAAACATGCCAAGTGGTAATCTAGTGACAACACTGTTGACCAGACCCAATAAGGAGGCATTTTGAAGGCTAAGATGTAGCAGGGGAGTGAGGAGATGTTCTATCTTTTAGTTTAATTTTAGTTCAGGTTTTTACTTTGTTTGCATTTCTAATTGCCTTGTCACCAGCCCTCACAATGGAGCAGGCTAGACCTGTGTCATTAAAAATAGATAGCAGGGCCTGAGAAAGTTAAAATAACTTGATTTCTTTTTAATTTAATATCTCAATGTGAAACTGGCTGTTCCAATTCTAAATGAAGGGAAAATAGACCCCCCCCTTCTGAATGTCAAATATTTTTTATGGAACAGAATGAGAGGAAGATATTTTGTTGAGATTTAATGTGAAAGATCTAATCAAGAAGGGTTTTTTTTTAAATGAGAAATGAAAATTATTGTCAATAGAATAATCTTGTGGAGGTTGGAGGGAAGGGGGAGTGACAATCTTTGGATGGGATCTGTAAGACACTGAATGCTTTGAGCTGTTCTTCATGACTTTTCTGGGATAGTTGCTGGGATGTTAGGAACTCCGTAAACATATGGAGAGTACCATTATCCTACTGGGGGCAACTGACATTTTCATGGATACTACATGAAAATCCTCCCTTGGGAGCCAAGCAGCTAGTGACAGTTCCCTGCAGCTGTGTGGTCCCAGCTGTTGTGGAGTTAATTTTCCTCAGAGTGGAATTAGCTGAATTCCCTCATGGATAAATATCAGACTTAGAGGGCCGGTTTCTGAGCCTTTTTTCACCTGTCCTGGATGTGCCGTCAAGTGTTTGATCAGTTTGTGGCAGACAGAGCGTAGACTGCCGGGTCATGTTGAGAATGCTTGCATAGTCCCAGACAGAAAGGTGCAGCTAGTTTCCTATGTTAATGTTACTGGCACATAAAACCTGCTGTACCCCCATTTTAAGAATTTACTAGAATCGTTCTCTGTTGTGGCTCCAGCATCTTTGCTTACAGCAGTGATTCTCACTGCCATCAAATAATGTCCCTGGGCAGGAAATTTCTATGATCACTCTAGGAAACTAAGCAGATTGGTCTACTGGTCTCCTTCTTGGTAATCCATTTAATGACATCAACTAATACGTTTTGGAAGACATATTCAGCCTGATTCTCAGAGAGGTATACTAGGGCAAGCAAAATATTTGTTAGCGCTAATGGTGAGCTAGGTACTGAACACAGTATTAAAGTAATGTAATTCCAGGGCTATTTTTGGGCAGGAACACACAGGAATGGAGTTCCGGCTGGCTCCTGAGTTGGCCACGCCCAGCAGGAGTTCATTAGCATAATAGGCCACACCGAACAGCAGAAACTCATTGGAATTGGCTACATTGGGGGTGTGTGGCCTAACATGCAAAGGAGTTCCTGCTACAAAAAGAGCCCTGGTTGACAACAAACAAGGTAAACAGAATAAGAAGCAAAAGGTGGGTGTGGCTGGATGACCACACTTCTGGTAACATGGGGGTATGACCTAATATGCAAATAGCTGTACTATCAGGGGTGTGGCCTAATATGTTAATGAGTTTCTGCTGTTGGGTATGGCTTATTATGCTAATGAGTTCCTGCTGGGCTTTTTCTACAAAAAGAGCCCTGTAATTCACATCATGCTTTCTGATGTTTGTTCAGTATGGGCTTGTTGTGACAAAAGGAAACAACTCTGTATGTGACCAAGGACACCCATACTCCAGCTTTCCAAATTAAAACAGGTACTAGGCCAAACTGCAGTGAGCACCAGTGGAGAGCCCAGCACCACCGTCAGCAGACTCGTGTGATGGTTTTCTTGCTCAACTGTATTGCATACAAGATTGAATATCAAAAGAAGACACCATTAACCAAAAATATCCCTGCCCTTACAAAAGTCCTGTGACAGGGAGTAGGGTTCTAATACAGCCTTCTCCCTGATATGACATCTACAAACATGACTACACACATTGAAAATGCCTTATACTGAATCAGACCACTGGTGCTTCAGGGTTAGTATATTCTACTCTGGCTAGCAGAGGATCTCCACAAACGTAGGCCGAGGTCTTTCACATCACCTACAGCCTGGTGCCTTTAACTGGAGATTCCAGGGACTGAACCAGGAACCTCTCACATGCGAAGCAGAGGCTTTTCTGCTGAGCCTCAGCACCTCCCCTAATTTTCTATGAGCAGCTTCAAGGCAAAGGTTGGCCCCCACGTTTTTCAGGTTGCTGTAGTATATTTAATGGTGCATTTATTTATTTATTTATTTATTCAATTTGTACCCAGCCCTCCCCGCGAATAGGCTCAGGGCGGCTTACACAGTTGGTACAAAATTACCAATAGAACCACATACAATCAATTAAAACAATTCAATACAAATAACATCATAAAATCATAAGGTGCTAGTGCTCATTCAGCTACTTAAGATGGCATTCTAAAAATGTTTGTAAACAGAACATTTCCAGCTCAGTGGCCTTCCCAAGTCACTCTATGGGATGAGGCAGATGTTAAGGCAGAGGGCTGGGCCTGCTGGTGGTAATAGTGAGGGTGGCTCCTTAGTAGAAAGCCTGGTGGAAGAGCTCCATCTTGCAGGCCCTGCGGAACGGCAAAAGATCCTGCAGGGCCCTGATCTCTTCCGGGAGCTTGTTCCACCAGCAAGGAGCCGCCACTGAAAAAGCCTTGGCCCTGGTAGTAGCGCGCCTGGCATTCTTGGGACCCGGGAGGGTCAGTCGATTCTGCAACCCCGACCGCAGTGCTCTCTGGGGTATATATGGGGAAAGGCAGTCCCTCAGGTATGTCGGACCCTGGCCATATAGGGCTTTAAAGGTAAGCACCAGCACCTTGAAGCGAATTTAGTATGCTATTGGCAGCCAGTGCAATGTCCTCAGCGCAGGCTGGATGTGCTCCCATCTGGGGAGGCCCATCAAAAGCCTGGCCACGGCATTCTGCACTAGCTGCAGCTTCCGAATTTGCAACAAGGGCAGCCCCATGTAGAGAGTGTTACAGTAGTCTAGTCTGTGTATATAAAGTTAGATGAGAACAAAATAATGGAAATGTACTTTTCTCAATATTTGTATTGTTTTTTGGTAATACAAATAAAGATTAAAAGAGCGCCCAAGATCATAATAACTAGGGATGGCCACCCTTTAAAATAAATTGGAATGTTTGATCACCTTAAATTCAACCTATAAGCAGGAAGGGTGTATATATTACACACATATACACAAAGAGTATTCAAATTCCCATGCACAATTTGTAGATGTAATATCGTAGCAACAAATATTGTTGTAAGTTTCCTGCCAGGCAACTATGAATGAGTCTGTCATTATAGTTTTGTCTTAAACTGAGATACCTTACTAGGGCGCAGAAACACCTCAAGCTGGCCCGGTCTGTGTCCATGATTTAACAAAATAATGTTTCTTAATGGTGATGGATAGTCTGAATAGGTGATTCACTTTCAGGGATAAGTTTCAAGATGAGAGTGCTTGGCAGAATGTTTGGGAGAAAACAACAGTCACAAGTTTTAAGATATACACACACATACATACACACTCACATACACAGATATGCTGATAAATAAAACTGTGAGTGGACTGAATGGCTGTATTGCTGTCCTGGGAACACCTCTCAGTCCAGAAGAGTATGGAGCAGGGAACAATATATGTGTGAGTTACTGATCAAGTAAGCTCGCTTCTGAATTCACATAGAATGGCCCTAAGAATTTGGGCTAGGATAGTTGAGTTTCCAGAAGAAGGGCTAGTATGGTTAACAAATAAGCTCTCGGGCCAGGGAGATTTAGGTTCAAATTACTGCCTAGCCATGAACTCTCTGGGTGGCCTGGGGCATTCAACTACTGCTTTGTTTATTGCATTTTTCTCTCACTTCTCCCACGGGGGAATTCACACATGGAGTTATCCTAGTGTGTTCTTGTCAAAAAGAGTGAGAAAGAGTATGTCCCTTTCCAAGGTCACTCAGTCAGTTATTGCTGGGGATGGATTCAAAACCAAGTCTCCAGAGTGCAAAGGTGAACATTCTAGCCACTACACCCATACCTGACTCCACCTCACAGAGTTGTCATGAGGAGAAAATAGGTCACACTGCATGTGCATCTAAGCTCCTTAGATGAAGGAACTGGAAACAAATGTGATAGCTAACTGGACTTTTAAGGAACATAGAAACGTAGAGCTGGAAGGTATCTCAAAGGACATCTAGTCCAACTCCCTGCACAATGCGGAAAATTCACGTTCCCCCCCCTCCCCCAGTGACCCCTGCCCTATGCCCAGGGGAAGGCAAAAACCTCCAGGATCCCTGGGCCAATCTGGCCTGGAGGAAAATGCCTTCCTAGCCCCAAAGTGGCAATTAGCATTATCCTGGGCATGTAAGACAGGGCCATGAGAGCTGAGCACTGACTCATCCCTTCCTACCTTCTTTCTCATGATCTGCCTAAATTCACACAATCAGCATTGCTGTCAGAAGGCTATCTAGTCTCTGCTTAAAAACCTACAAAGAAGGAGAACCCACCACCTCCCGAGAAAGCCTGTTCCACTGAGGAACCGCTCTGTCAGGAAGCTCTTCCTAGTGTTTAACCAATAACTTTTTGACATAATTTCAACCTGCTGGTTCTGGTCCAACCTTCTGGGGCAACATAAAACAACTCTGCTCCACATGTTATATGACAGCCCTTCCAATACTTGAAGATGGCTGCCATATCACCTCTCTCCTCTCCAGGCTAAACATATCCACCTCCTTCGACCTCTCCTCATAGGACATGGTCTTCAGACCACTCATAATCTCTGTTGCCCTCCTCTGGACACGTTCCAGCTTGTCAACATCAAACTGAGTGCCCCAGACTGAACATAATACTCCAAATGAGGTCTAACCTGAGCAGAGTAAAGTGATACCATCACTTTACCTGATCTGGACAGTACACTTCTGTTGATGCAGCCCAAAATCACAGAGACTGAGAGAATTAGGTTTGGCTTGACAATGAGTGCTGGGTGATGTTGTAGGCAGGAGTGGAATTCTACCTCGAGAAGAAAGTACAGCCCCCACAAATGGCATATAAAGCCACCGCTATCAATCTACCATCATCCAGACGAGTACAACACACTATAAACACGAAACAAGACTCTTTTTTGATGCAAATATAATGTAAAATAAGCAGAAGTTCAGTTCTCTAAACTTTTCTATTGTCTCCTGTTAATCTAACATGCATTAAAAAGTCAAATGAGGCCCCCAAATAACAATAATTTAGTAGGCTAGGCCTGCCCTGAATTCCACTGCTAGTTCTAGCTAATAAACATTGAAAAACAGGGCATAAATCACAAAAGCTGGCATAGATCTATAGGTAGGGCAGAAATTAAAGGTCATATGAACAAGAAAGAGAACAGATTTTATATACAGTATGGGGCTTGCCTTCATGAAGAGTGCGAAGGAATAATGCTTCCTTAACGTAATGCACTTTCTTTTTCAACATTGCTCAGCTGAGATTTCAGTATAAGAGATGCTGACTCATTAGTAAGTCTCCTAAAAAAATCAATGGCACTTACTCAGAGGAAAATGTGTTTTTAATCATCATCATCAGCCCAGCTCTGACAACAGCTTAATGAGGTCTATGGAAATGGATATGATCGTACCCAACGTTAAGGTTTTAGAAAGAGCAGCTCTAAAATTGCAGTTTGTATGACTTGGCCGGTGACATACTATTAGCAAGCTGAATGAGAAGCTCAGTTCAGGTCTATTATGCTCTATATAGTGTGATCTTTGTTAAAATGGCTCCCTGCTGGATACCCAAATCCCTAAGCCATGTTGTCTCACCTCATTCTGGTCTTGCAGGAACAACTAGGCCAATCAATATTTTTAAAATATGGAGCTGGGGTGTCTGTTCTGTTAGCTGACATTTTCTTTTCTGAAGTTGCGTGTGCTATGTGGAGATGTAATATTCTTTTCAGAAGGAAAGCTGTCCACTAAAATAAAGGGATATTAGGCAGCACCTGCACAACTTGTTCAGGTACTGTGACTTTGTTCTTATACACTACACAATCCACAGTTGCCACATCATTGATCCCATTTTGCTGTGAGGCTGGGCAGGAGCATATGAGGGGCCAGTGCTTGCAATGGTGGGAGGCTTTACAACACAGGTTGAAGTTTTCTCCATGTATATAAGTGGAATGCAAGGATCAGAGCTCACTGATCTAGCTAGCCCAGCATAGCCTACCAGCCATGTACATTGACATATTATTGGCTGTCAGCTACAAAGTCCTTTATTGCCCTGGACTCTCATATCTGCAAGACCACCTCTCCACCTATGTCCCACTATGACAACTTTGTTCATCTGAGCAGGGCATTCTGCGGGTGCCACCCTGTAAACAGGCAGGACAAAAACTGCCCAGACGTGTGCTGTCTTTGTTGTGGCCCCCACCTTGTGGAATGGCCTTCCAGAGGAGCTCAAGAAAGCTCCCATGCTTCTGTGATTCCACATACTATGTAAAACAGAATTGTTCAGCAGTCAGGGGGCGGGGCACATGATGAAGCCCCGCCCCCTGCTTCCGGCCGCCCTGCTTCCGGCCCTCATTCAGCCAGGAGGAGGCAGGAGAAGAGGGAGGGTAAGTTGCTTCCTCCCTGCCTCTCCCCACCCCTGCCTGCCTGGGGCCAGGGAGGGCCTTCGCGGGGCTTCCTTGCACTCCCGCCGGCCTTGCAGGTCCACCACCAAGCCCCTCATGGGGCTCGGCAATGGAGCTGCAAGGCCGGCGGCGGCCGGGACTGTTGGGGGTGGGGGGTGTGGCCTTATGACACACTTCCGGTGATGTCAAGGAGTGTGGCATATGCTAATGAGTTATGCTAATGAGTTCCCCTAGCTCTTTTTCTACGAAACGACCCCTGGTTGTATTATAAAGGAATAGTTCAGGAGGGAACGGGACTGTGGACTATACTACTGCATATAGTATGTATTATCCACTGTCTTTATTATCCTGCTCCTCTGCATTGTCTTCTACTTACATAATACCATTTTATGCATGCTTTAACATATCATGTGTAGTACTTTATGCTTTGTTTCAGATTTCTGTCCTCCAATTGCATTGCTTATTGGATGTCACATCCCTTTGACTGCATTGACTTGGACTGTGTAATTTGCCTTGAGTTTCAGTGAGAACGGCACACTGTCACTAAACACAATAACGATAAAAACTGTGTTTCCCCTGTAACACTGAAAGTGGGTCTGTATTTGTGTCTAAGACACAGGGAGGGGAAAACAAACTTGACCCAAAAACTGGAATCAAGAACCACAGGGGTAAGAAAGATGTCAGATAAAGGGCCAATATTAAAAACCTAGTTGAAACTTATAATATACAGAAATACATGTATTAATTAGAAAAACAGTTAAAACCATATAAGGGCCCAATGAAAGCCTCATTAAAAAGTTGAAGTAGCCTAAACACAAGGGCCAATACACATGACCTGACGCGTTTCTGCCCTGTTGGGGCCTTCTTCAGAGGTCAAACAGTATTGAGGTACACATAACAATAATACATATTACAATAAGATAGCCAATAAGTTAATACTGGACCAAGAAAAGGAAGGCTGTAGAAAAAAGGAAAAAAGAAAATCGAATATGAATAATCAATTTTTTTTAACTTACAGTGTAGTAAAAATGGCTATATTACTTACTTAAGCAGCAAGATCTATAAACACAAGACAAAGATGTTTGTGAGGCCTCTAAAGATTAAAGTCATGTGTACTTACAGTGTAGTAAAAATGGCTATATTACTTACTTAAGCAGCACGATCTATAAACACAAGACAAAGATGTTTTTGAGGCCTCTAAAGATTAAAGTCATGTGTCTGGTGCCAAATGCACAGCTGCTGAATTAGAACATCTAAAAAATAAAATATATTCAAAAAGGTAACGCAGTAAATAAAAGCCAATATAATAGCAGAAATAAAAAATCAATACTATACAAACTACCTTCCACTTGAACTTTTTAACGAGGCGTTCATTGGGCCCTTATACGTTTTTAACTGTCTTTCTAATAAATGCAAGTATTTTTGTATGTTATAAGTTTCAGCTAGGTTTCTAATATTGGCCCTTTATCTGACATCTGAATTTGTCTCTAGCCTGGGCAACTTGTGAATTTACAGAACCATCCTAAGTAGGGTTGCCAACATTCAGGTGGCACCTGAAGATCTCCCACTATTAGAATTGATTTCCAGACAACCAAGATCAGCTCCCCTTTGGAGGGTGGACTCTATGGCATTATAACCTGATGAGGCCCCTCTCCTCCCCAAGCTCCACCCCGAAATCTCCAGGTATTTCCCAACCCAGAGCCGGCAGCCCAAATCCTAAGCATCCCTTGACTTCAATGGACTCTGAAGGATGTAATTCTCCTTAGGGTGGTACTGTTTGTTACCACTGCTGGTCATAATCAAATGGGTTATTTTGATTTTCCCTCTGCCATTTTCAGTGTATGAGAACAACTTCTAAGAGGTGTCTTTTGCTTCTCTCCGGGGATTTTTTTTTATTTTTACCTTGCCTCTCTACATCCTGTCTGGAACATTTGTTACACTGTGTAATGAAAAGAATGGATAGTACAGCACAGTATTAAGAAACATTAAACAAGTCTTTATTGAGTTTGTCATATTTTATCTACATGAAAATTGACTAGCTAATTGGCCCACAATTCAAATGCTGCTTTTGAGGGCTTTGGAAACAGCTAGCCAGGCTTTGCTTCCTTATGTCATTTGTGCTGCTTTGAATTTCATGAGACAAACAGGATTAATAAAAAAATTCAGGAAGATGAAAAAGCCTTAAATCGTAAAATACACAAAGGCAGTTTTGTGTGATTAAACTGTTGGAGTAAAGGGGAAGTGTGATGTTCTTAGGAAAATGAGGTAGTATCTGTATGCTAGAATTGGAGTGTGCAGGAGGAGATAGACTACAATCTAGAGGTGGATCCGGGGCCAATTTCTGATGGACCATCACTCCCACCTGCAATGTGCTCACATTCCTCCAAAGACTGCTGTGCTGGGTATGCCATGATCTAATCAAGTAGGTTACTGCCTAGGTTCTTAAGCTAGAGTGTGTGTTCACAATCACTTATCATAAAGGGATGCCTTAACTGTTATGAGATCCACAGTATACAGTCATAGCTTTGGAACTTTAATACATGCCCACTGGACCATAGGGAATCTACTGTTCTTGTTTTTTAATAGACCTTGCAAGACTGAAGACCTTGGGACTTCCTTGGGACAGGGTAGCTTGTTTTTTATTTGCTTACTTGTGTATTTTTCATATTTAAAAATTGTGTTTTAATGGTTTGTAATTTTAATGATTTTTATATATTTTTTAATTTTTATAATACTTTGTAAGCTCCCTCAAACAGGTCTCTGGAGAAGCAGTGTATTTTTTAGATGGATAGATAATGGCCATCCCAGATAGTACAGAATCCTTTGGAAATGAAACAGGGGCTGTGATCATACGCACAATTAGACCCACCATAGGCGCGAATGCCAGGTGGATTTAAAGGGTATGATCAGACAACAGCATCTGGGAAGCTCCCCGCAACAGTTGGCAACCTGTTCTGCTCCACCACAGAAGCAGAATTAAAAGGCACCGGGGAAAATCTGGTAGTAAACAGGTTGAGACAGGCCACGGATGGACTTTCCTGTGTCTGATCGCTCCAGCGCACTCTCATGGCGTCGGGATGATCTGATCAAGCCATCCCAACTCCATGCTGTTGTTCCCCTTCCCTCGCAGTATGCACATTATTGCAAACTCCATAGGGAGCCCTCAGTGTTATGCCAACTTCTCCAGGAAATTCCTGGAGACCCAATCCAAGTTATCTACCAAGGAAAATTGGGTGTTTGTGGCTGTGCGTAAGTTCTATACCAGTCTATACAGAGGTCGGATGGCGAATGAGACGCTCGGCTATATCCCAGGAAGTGAGACAACACGCTAGTCCTTAAATAAATGTTGTCTTTACTAAAGGGTTTTTCATCAGTCA
>NW_015169184.1:363196-363486 GCF_001447785.1 Gekko japonicus | reverse complement strand
ACATGGTTGCCAACTCTGGGTTGGGAAATACCTGTAGATTTGAGGGGTAGAGCCTGGGGAGGGCAGGATTTGGGGTGGGGAGGGACCTCAGTAGGGTATAATGCCATAGAATCTACTGCCCAAAGCAGCCATTGTCTCCAGGAGAACTGATCTTGGTCACCTGGACATCAGTTTTAATAGCTGGAGATCTCCAGGTGCCGCCTGGAGGTTGGCTCATGTTAATTTGGGGCTATGCAGTCACAGCTAAGGTAGAAAAGCACCTCCTCCAGTGCCATGTTTTCTGGGTTCCA
>NW_015169184.1:361308-363156 GCF_001447785.1 Gekko japonicus | reverse complement strand
GCTGCCAACTCTGGGTTGCGAAATACCTGTAGATTTGAGGGGTAGAGCCTGGGGAGGGGAGGGTTTGGGGTGGGAAGGGACCTCAGCAGGGTATAATGCCATAGAATCTACTGCCCAAAGCAGCCATTGTCTCCAAGAGAACTGATCTGGGTCATCTGGACACCAGTTTTAATAGCTGAAGCCCTGACTGCTACGTCACATTGGCTGTCATACAGGGGCCATCTCAGCAGGATATAAGGACACAAGAGTTCACCATTTTCTCCAGGGGAACTGATCTCTGCCATCTGGAAAGCAGTTGTAATTCTGAGTGATCTTTAGCCCTCACCTGGCGATTTGCAACCATGGTTTCCCCCAACAGATACTAAGGGGAAATTTATTTTACCTCAGAACATCAACAGCAAACTGTTTAGAATGTTAGAGGGAAAGGCCAGTGGCCACATATGCAAACGAGAGGCAAAGGCGAATCAGGCCACATATGCAAATGACCTCTGTGTCCTGACTGGCTGTGGGGGGGAGAGGAGCAGCAAACTGTTTAGAATGTTGGAGGCAGGACTCATGCAAGCAGCCAGTGTTTAGGGAGACCCTCTGAATGACAGATCAAAGAGCGAACTGATTTTGGAGCATGTTGGAATGTTCAGGGGAGTCCATGACCAAAATAGAATTATATATTACAGAGGATATCTTCCCTCCTCCCTTCTCTCCATCAATGGAGGCTCAAAATATAGTATTGTAGTGGCTGGAGACTTGTAGTGGTGTACTCTGCATAATTACTCCTCAGAATCAGTGGATTTATACTGCACTAAGTATATGTAAGATTGTCCTGTGAATTTAACTGATTCTGCCATCAGAAAGTGCTCGGGCTGAGGTTTTTGTTCCTCAGAACTAAAGTCTAAAACAACTTGTGATCTACTAAACCAAATGTAGGCTCACCTGTAAAGTATGTTCCACTCCCAGCTCAAGAAATCATTAGATAGTGCGTTTTCATCACCTTATAGCCATCATTTGCAATTGGATTCTCCTGTATACACAAGTCAGTCCAGTTGCAAATGTTTGCTATAGAGTCATGAGAGTGCAATATCGATGGGTATGTGGATGCAGTCCTGATTGTGTCAAAAATAAGATGGGGGAAGAAGGAGGAGGAGGTGGAGGAGATTGGATTTATACCCCACCCATCACTTGGACTCTCAGAGTGGTTTACAATCTCCTTCCCTTCCCCTCCCCACAACAGACACCGTGTGAGGTAGTTGGGGCTGAGAGAGCTCTTTCAAGGACTGCTCTTGGGAGAACAGCTCTGAGAGAACTTGTGACTGACCCAGGGTCACACCGGTAGCTGCATATGGAGGAGTGGGGAATCAAACCCAGTTCTCCCAGATTAGAGTCCACACTCCTAACCAGACTGGCTCAACAAACTGGAGAAGGGGGAAATGCTTGAGCACATGACAGACTGTACAGATTTTGAGAGATCACAGAATTTAAAGCAAAAGAGTGCTGCAAGTTTTTGCCTATTGGAAAAAAAATCTTGGTACAGGGGGGTGACATCATGGCTTAATGGTAGAGTGTCTGCTTTGTATACAGAACATCTCAGGTCCAATCTGTCATTTCCAGTTTTAAAAAAATCAGGTAGTAAGTTGTGTGTGAGACCCTGGAGAGCTGCCAGTCACAACAGACGATAGTGATCTTAGTAGATCAGTAGCCTGACTCAGTATAAAAGAGCTGCCAATGTACATGAGGACTTTAAGGGGGGGGGGGAGAAACCTTCCAGGTTAAATGTCCCTACCTAGAATATGACCACTATCTTACAGCCCAGTGTGTTGTGTTCTCTGGGTCTACCTGGGACTGACTAGCCAC
>NW_015169184.1:353224-361221 GCF_001447785.1 Gekko japonicus | reverse complement strand
AATCCGAGTCTTTTAAAAACAACCACCCCCCCCCCGAAATCTCCCAGATTTTTTTTTTCTGGACCTGCAAATCCCTAGTCATTTTCACTCAATCTGTCCTACCTCATAGGGTTCTATAAATCAGGGGATAAGAGTATGATATAAACTGCCCTGAGCTTCTTCGAGGAAAGGCAGAATTAAAAACGCAACATTAAGGCAGTACCATGTGTTTAATAACAGCCAAGGCTTTGCTTCAAATCAGCAGAGACCAACTAATTCATAGAAAGGACAGTTGGCAGAAGTGCAAGGTTTTTTTATAGTCACAAAACTTGAGAGGCTTTTAAATGTTTTTGTTGTTAAACTGGAAAATAACTTCAAGGGGGGAGTGTATTAAAACATTAAAGCCTGCACCTTTTCTGTTGCTGCTCTGTAGAAAACTTCTGTATATTGAAGACAACCAAGTTAACACGCAGCCCAATCCAGTGCCTGTTAGTTGGAAGCAAACAAATTCACACAAAGCTACCTTATACTTAGGCCATTGATCTATCAAAGTCAGTCTTGTCTACTTGACCAGCAATGACTCAGAGCTGGAGGCTTTTTCATATCACCTACTACCTGAAACTTTTAACTGGAGATTGAACCTGGGGCTTATTGCATGCATAGCAGATTCTCTGTCACTGATCCATGACTCCACTGCAAGAAAGCCCTGTGGTGTTCACTGGATACCACTCCAAAGTAAAGAAAATCTGTGGTCACACACACTAAATAATCCACTTTCAATCCACTTTCAGTGCACTTTCTAACTGGATTTTACTGTGTGATCTGGCAAAATCCAGTTGGAGAGTGCATTGAAAGTGGATTATTTAGAGTGTATGACCATAGCCAATTAAATTGAATTCAGTGTCAGCGGATGTAGGGATGGCCATAAGCACAGATGTCTTTAAAAGGGCATTAGACAGAGTAATGGAGCACAGGTCCATTAATAGCTACTAGCCATGGGGAGTAAAGGGAACCTCCACAGTCAGAGGCAGTAAACCTCTGAATACCAGAGGTAGGAAGAAACATCAGGGAAAAACCTTGGCCTCTGTGCCTTGTTTGTTTTCCAGGGCAACTGGTTGGTCACTGCAGGAAACAGGATGCTGAACTACTTAGGCCACGGGTTTGATCCAACAGGCCTTCATTTATGTTCCTATGGACACATGGAGTAGCAGCTACTCTTTGACGGAAGTGTGCTTGCACCCTTTTTGCTGACTCTTGACTTTTTCCTCAGCAGTCCAGGTATGCAAAACTGACTAACAAAGCTTGTGGCAGGGCAGGAGCTTTTGTGAGGTGTCTGAAGAAGTGAGCCGTGACTCACGAAAGCTCATTCCCTGATACAAGCTTTGTTAGTCTTTAAGGTGTTACTGGACTCTCGCTCTTTTGTACTACTACAGACGGAATAACACGGCGACCCGTCTTGATCTATCTCCTTTCATTGGGTACCTTCTAATTACTGATTGTTCTGTTTGTGGAAGACAGCATGGCATGGGGGGTACAGCTACTCAAATGTTAGTAAGAGTTTCTTTTAATGTAGCATTCAAGTTATGATTTTATTTACTGACTATATTATTTTTTAAAAGATATTCACGCCATGCAGTTAAAACGATTTCCTTTTTTTTTGCACTTAGAAATTCTGCAATCCAAATGTCAGGAAATCATCCCATAAACCTGGATCTTTTATATCGCTAATCAACAAGACAATGCATGAATTTATTCTCCTAAAGCTGCGGTTCTAAGGACAATTTTCTGGGAGTAAGCCCCACTGAATGACATGGAAGTTACTTTTGAGTAGACTTACTTAAGATGATCCTGCCTGCTCTACAAGTATAGATAGATCTCCTCTCTTCAAATTAAAAACTGTAGCCTATTAAAAAAATCCATTTCTCACAGGCTGTGTTTGCACACCTATCCCTGTAGTTTGGGAAAACATGATGTTTTAGCACCATCTTATTCCATATGCGAGAAGCATTGGGACTGTGTGAAAGATAAATTGATTGCTCGGCCTGAGCTTTGCACAGTCAGCACATCTTTTTTAAAAATCTGGTTTATGTGGGCCTTATGCTGCCAAAGATTCCCTGGGGCCAGGAACATTTGTCTACGACCCTTCCTCTAACTGCCAGCTTTCATTCTAGAGTGCACTGTTTGCAGTAATTCTGGTAACAGGAATATGATGCTGGTAAACCTATTCTTCCTTTCTTGCTGTGTTCCCATATCATCCCATTTGCAGCACAGGAAATCAGTTGCGGTATACAAAGTGGAAGTAAATGCTAAATATCCTGATAGGTGCCGATCTCTCCTCCAAGGGTAGTATGGTATAACATTACTGACACTACCTAGCTAGTCCACAGACCAAGCCTAATTATTATTATTATTTTTAAAAAACCCTCCAGAGGCAGCATGCTGACAATATTTGTAGCTAGCACACTCATTAGGGGCACGCACACAAAAAAAATTTAATGCGGCAAGTACAGTCTCATTATCTCCAAGGGAAAAGATGTGGAAAATACACTGCCTTTCTTTTCCAGGGGAGTGGAGAAGCAGTGCATGTTTTCTTCAGAGACAAGCAAAAGTCTGGGGAAAGTGTGTATTTTTGTGTGATCTCTCTGTCTATACAATCATTTTCTATGCTGATATTTGTGTAAAATAGTGGTTTTTGGAAACACTCTAGTGATTCTGATTGTTAAACTGAGGTGTGAATATATTTTGTCGAAGGTGTGAATGTTATTCCAGATTACATAATTCCAGTGCTAAATTACTGGACACTTTCTGAAAAGCACGAATCTAAGGGGGAGGTTTGGGAGTAGGGACATGGGGGTACAATGTCCTGTGTGGCACTATTAGGTTTGTCAACCTCCAAGCGGAGCCTGGAGATCTCCCAGAATTAGAACTGATCTTCAGATGACAGAAACAAGCTCCCCTGGAGAAAAAGGCTGCTTTGGAGAAGAAGAGATTGGATTTATACCCCACCCTTCACTTGGAGTCTCAGAGCGGCTTACAATCTCCTCCCCCCCCCCACAACAGACACCCTGTGAGGTAGGTGGGGCTGAGAGAGCTCTGACAGAAACTGCTCTTTCAAGAACAGCTCTGACAGAACTATGGCTTGCCCAAGGTCATCCAGCAGCTGCAAGTGGAAAAGTGGGGAATCAAACCCGGTCCTCTCAGATTAGAGTCCGTGCACTTAACCACTATACCAAAACTGGTTCTCAGGAGGCTCAACTCTATGGCATTATACCCCACTGAGTTACCTCCCCACACTCCACTCCCAAAATTTCCAGGAATTTCCCAACCTGGAGCTGGCAACGCTAGCCATTATGTCGCTTCCTGGGAGAACCCTGAAGTGATGTAGCAGCACACAGAATGCCAACATTTTTCAAAAAAAATCCTCCCACCACCACTTGGAGCAAGGACGGCTGCTGCTGGGAAGCCTCCTGCTAGGGGAGGCCTGGCAGCCCTACACTAATCCTAGCAGTGGGGAAATATACTTGCCCATGGTGAGTCTGAAGGAAATTTAGTCTGAAATGTATTCTTAAACAATTCCACAGTAAAAGGATGCTGTGTTGAACAAAATATCTCCAAGATGATTAGAAAGTGCTATGTTGGCCAAATGAATGTTGACTTAAACGTTTGTCAGAAGTGTGTTTGAAATCAACACATATTTGGGGCATTATTGGGGGAAATAGTCAAACTTGGAAACATGGGAACTGCTAAGCCAGTTCTATAAGGCATGTGCTCCGATCATGAGGCAATTCCAAAAGCAGCTGATAATTGGATGAGGTGAATGATGGGTCTGCTGACGATAGAAGCGGTGACTATCACACGTCCACTAGCCTATTGCCAAATAGCTCTATGTTCCTTGTGTGTTGCCTGAATACACACAGCATGAAGTTCGCCTAGAAACAGCACCACGTTGGGCCAATCCAAAGCCAATTTTGCTTGTGTGACAACAATCTTTGTCTCTCAATAATTACTCCACAATCAAGCTCAGAATTAACAGATTTCACCAAATGAAATAAACAAAGTGCAGGAAAGAGAGCATTTCCCAGTGTACAAGCCCTACCTAACCATGGGGGGGGGGGAGAAGAGGAGGAAAATTGTAAAAGCGTTTATAGAAATCAAAAGCAGCTGCAACAATAAACCAGCCCAAATCAATGGTCGCTCTTATGGTTTTTGAATTACCATACTAAAGTACGGATTTAAGACATTCTTTTCTGTCCTTGGCTCAACCTCATGGCTAGTTGAACTTCATCAAAGTAGACTGACAGTCTAAGCAAGAACAAGAGGTGAGTTCATGAACACCAACATGTAATTATAGTCTCACCATTGAGACAACAATTTGCAGAAGTCTTATCACACTGTTTCTTTAAGTATTTGCACAACTGTGAACAGTCATGGTAAACTGGGGAAGGATTTAATGTGATGCTTTCAGTTAGTGATCATAGCCTGGCAAAGAAGCCGGATTGAAACAACTTAGATTGAGTGTCAAAAATAAACTTTTAGAGCTTTTGGGGGTAAGATTATCTGGTCTCTATGATTGTTTTTCGAATATGTATCTCTGAACTATTTTATATAGTACAGAATTTGTTTATTAGCATCAATAGTATTCACAGCTCCACCACTGAGACAGCAGCCTGAAGAAGTCAGAGGAAACAGCAACCTAGTCGATCTGTAGCGGCTTCTTCTGTGACTCTGTTTAGAGACCAAGAGGGAGTGGCTGATAACGTCTGTGTAAAAGGATTGTAATAGAAAATAATAAGTCATTTTAAGGACACTATTGGTAGTCTAATACTTTTGTACAGGGGTTTGGGTTTTTTTTTGGCAGCTTGCATACTTGCATACGCTGTACATCCATTGGTGGTTGATTTCTAAAAAACACTGGACTTTTCGGCACAGAAGTAGTATACATGACCACAAACACGAAGGTGTCTTGGACCAATGGTCTACCAACCGGCAATGGTATTGTCTACTCCAACTGGCAGCAGCTCCCTGGAGTCCCAGTGGAGGTCTTTCACATCACCTGGTCCTCTTTTTTAAAATTGGAGTTGGCAGGGATTGAGCCTGGGACCTTCTGCATGCAAAGCAGATGCTTTGCCACAGAATCGTGGTCCCTACCTGAGTTGTTTTCCTGAGGGAGCTATGACTCTTTTGGGAGCACCTGCTTTGTATACAGAAGATCCCAGGAAAAAAACATGAAAGGATGTATAGAAACTGCCATATGTGATGATTGTTCCTGCATCTGGGAAGGTGCAACTAGGTATGTAATGCCTAATGTAATCTGTAATGCTTGAAGTGACCCTTAGGATTGATTTACATATACATATATGTAATTTGATTTATGTACAGGTGATTGTTGTGTACACCCTGATTGGCAGGAGAATGTGTGAACAGGAAATATTGACAAACATCACCTTTGAAGTGGTGTATAATAATACGTAAGTTCTGTCTGGCATGTTATGTCCGAGATAGCCCATTCACTTACGGAAATCATCAGTGAATGTTGCAACTATCAAACAATGAACACCACTGTGGTGTAGTGGCCAGAGTATCAGACTAGTATCTGGGAGACCAGGTTCGAATCCCCACTTGTACCATGGAATCTTGCTGGGTGACCTTGGTCCAGTCACACACTCCCACCCTAACCTACCTCACAGGTACTTGGGAGAATAAAATGGAGGACAGGAGAATAATGTAAGTCGTTTTGGGTCCCCTGAGGTGAAAGACAGAGTATGCATGAAGTACATAAATAAACATTTGTGTATGAACTTATCCTTAAAGTGGAAGAAAACAAATGAACAGTTTACTCCTGTCCTTGTTTACACAAATTGGGGACAGATAGGATTGCTATGGCATCCTTCACATGGATGCCACTCCAGGTTTTAGAGCTTAGTGAAGTTCTTATGATGCAGTAGTGATGTCACAGTGCTGTTATCCCTTTGTCAGTATAAGAGTGACACTGATGAACTGAGAGTGATGTAACAGGAGAAAGCAATGGAGCTGGGAATATGGTAGACAGAAACGGAGAAATGGAGCATTTCAGTAACAATCCCATCCTTTTCATGTAAAACCACAAAAACAAAATACCAGTCGTAAATAGTGAAACTACACACACACCCCAAATAGTAAATGGAGAGGCCAAGGTGACTGCCTCCTCACTTTTTATACTTCCGCTACCCCCTTGCCGGATCAGGGGGTAGGACTTGAGAGACCAAGGAGCCAATTGTGATGCAGCACCCAGAACATGTGAGACTGTTCCTTGAACACATGAATCTGACTTATACTGAATCAGACCATTGGTCTATCAAGGTCAGTATTGTCTACCCTAGCTGGCAGCAGCTTTCCAGGGTCTCACGCAGAGGTCTTTCACATCACCTACTGCCTTATCCTTTTAACGGGAGATGCTGAGGATAGATCGTGGGACCATCTGCATGAGAAACAGATGCTGTGTCACAGAGCCATGGCCCCCTCGGGAGAACACAACCCACACAATTATATGCATGGAATGGGATCATGCCCTTCTGTCCAAAGGTCTATAGAACTTGGTTAACAGGGCACTTTGGCAAACAGGCACTTGGCACCCCCCCACACACACACACACTAGCAGTGAAAATGGAAGAATGGGTAAATAACATTGATCAGAACTCTTCTGAGGGCTACAGACTCTTCTGCAGGGCTATAGACACTAACACACCCCAAGAATCTCAACTCTACTGCTGCCACTAAGATTGCAAAGGCAGAATATCCCCCCCTCCAAAAAAAAGTCACAGAGAACAAGGTGATAGTCACCCTCTGCAAGATTCCTCCTCTAACACTCTCCAACTAGTCCAAAGTGCCTGGAGGACTATCAAACACCCATGGCCACAGAATGTCTCCCCCTTCCCCTATAATACAGGGAATCTATCCTTACGTGTAAGGAAGTGTCACTGGCAACCAAGATCAAGTTAATTCATGCCATAGCATTCCCCATTACTATGTATGGATGTGAAAGTTGGGCGATGAAGAAAGCTGACTGGAAGAAAGTAGATTCCTTTGAAATGTGGCGTTGGAGGAGAGTTTTACGCATCACGTGGACTGCCAAAAAGACCAATAAGTGGGTTCTAGATCAAATCAATCCTGAACTCTCCCTAGAAGCCAAAATGATCAAGCTGAGGCTATTGGTCACATGATGAGAAGAGCAGAGTCACTGAAAAAGACTGTAATGCCATGAAATATTGAAGGCAGCATGAAAAGAGGAAGACCCAACATGAGATGGGTTAATTCGATCAAGGAGGCCATGGTCTTCAGTTTGCAAGACCTGAGCAAGGCTGTTAACGATATGACATTTTGGAGGACATTAGTTCACAGAGTCGCCATAAGTCGGAAGTGACCTGACAGCACTTAACACACATACACATGCTTCTCCCTTATTCAACAGGTTTCAGCAATTTCTTCCACAATCCATCAAATGTGAGCAAACCTCCCACATACACTGAGAACAATTATAGGGAACAGGGCTATTTTTAGGCAGGAACGCACAGGAACGGCGTTCCGTCTGGCTCCTGAGTTGGCCACACCCAGCAGGAACTGATTAGCATAATAGGCCACACCCAACAGCCGAAACTCATTAGGATTGGCTACATTAGGGGTGTGTGGCCTAACATGCAAAGGAGTTCCTGCTATAAAAAGAGCCCTGATTGACAACAAACAAAGTAGATTCCTTTGAAATGTGGCGTTGGAGGAGAGTTTTACGCATCACGTGGACTGCCAAAAAGACCAATAAGTGGGTTCTAGATCAAATCAATCCTGAACTCTCCCTAGAAGCCAAAATGATCAAGCTGAGGCTATTGGTCACATGATGAGAAGAGCAGAGTCACTGAAAAGGACAGTAATGCCATGAAATATTGAAGGCAGCATGAAAAGAGGAAGACCCAACATGAGATGGGTTAATTCGATCAAGGAGGCCATGGTCTTCAGTTTGCAAGACCTGAGCAAGGCTGTTAACGATA
>NW_015169184.1:348185-353064 GCF_001447785.1 Gekko japonicus | reverse complement strand
CAGACGGCCATCTAGCCTCTGCTTAAAAACCTCCAAAGAAGGAGAGCCCACCACCTCCTGAGGAAGCCTGTTCCACTGCGGAACTGCTCTAACCATCAGGAAGTTCTTCCTAATGCTTAGCCAAAAACTCTGTTGATTTAATTTCAACCCGTTGGTTCTGGTCCAACGTTCTGGGGCAACAGAAAACAACTCCACATCATCCTCTATGTGACAGCCCTTCTAGTACTTGAAGATGGATGTACGGCATTCTCTTCCCAACAAATGAAGCCTCAAATGGAGCCTTTGGGGGGGACTGTCAAATGAATGAGTACACCAATAGGAGCGTGGATTGTGGCCAAGACAGAGATTGGCAGCATGGAACAGTATCCTGTTGGAAGCGGCCTTTCTCAGTCACTCACTCATGACAAGCACCCCTATTCCATTTCATGTCTGTTGCAGCTGATACCCACCATACAGCATTCTTCCTGTGTCTTTGTAATCTCACCCCAGGCAACCAGATGGCCTCCCAGTACTCACGGAGGCAAGAATGTCCCTTGTCCCTTGCCACACAATGTGTTTTTGATGCCACACCAGCCGTGGCAGTCACCAATGGGAAACTAAGGCTGAGTTTAGACTGACAGTTTGCCCCGATATAGGCATGTGCCAGAAACGTTTCACAAACAGATTAAAGGGGCTGTTCACACAGGCACATCTGTCAGGCATTCCCCAGCCGTACTCAACCCGTCTTGTAGCGCTTGCCTCCCGAGTATAAAAAGTACCTGGTGAAAGTGGCAGCAAACCCTGGAGAGCGCGGTCATCCAGCGTTCATCCCGCACCAACAAAGTGTGAACGCCGAAAGCCACAATTTGCTTGTGCACTTATGCATATGCACATAAGCGCACATCTCCGGATTACCAAAAAGAAAGCCATGCCTTACAGCCATGCCTCCGCCAGGGGCGGGCCAACAGTGCGAATGCTCCTTGCGCCTCCTCCCTGTATGCTCCCGCATCAGTCGGCGAGTGTGACCGGGAAAACCCGGAACAGTTTGTGCCGGATTTTTTTTGCCACGACTCCCTTTCGCTCCAAACTGCCAGTCTGACTTCAGCCTAACTCTTTTCCTCTCAGGACTCCTTGCAAGTGGATGGCCGATGGAAGTGTAGGAAGTGCCGCTGATGTCTGCACAAACATGCAGTGCTATGAAAAACTACTTGTTATTCTTCTGTCTCTCATGCAACAATCCAAGATAAGAGCAGTCTTGGCAAGATTGATTTGACAGTGGAACCAAATACCTGCAGCAGGAGGGAGGGCTCTCCCTCAGTGGGTCACCCAGTGAGTTTGTAGCAGGTACTCATTTGCATTTTAGGCAACACACCCCTAATGTAGCCAATCCTCCAAGAGCTTACAGTAGCTCCTGTAAGAAGAGCTCTGTAAGCTCTTGGAGGATTGGCTACATTAGGGGTGTGTGGCCTAATATGCAAAGGAGTTCCTGCTACAAAAAGAGCCCTCGTCGGTCTAGCATGCTTTGGGGCAGGGGTGGCCAAACTGCAGCTCAGGAGCTGCATGCATCTCTTTCACAATGTCTAATTTAATGTTAACAAAAAGCAAATGTGCATACTTTCCAATAAAAACGTGTGTAATATTTGTTCATGTCTTGCGGCTCTCAGACAACTGATGTTCATTCTTTGTGGCTGTTACATTAAGCGAGTTTGGCCACCCCTGCTTTGGGGTAATGGCCAGCTGAGAATTTTAAAATTTGGATTACTTCATCAGTTACTTTCTCATGCAAAAGACTGGTGTCCAGCTCCTCATAGAGTTGAGAAGAGTCTATGAAGAAGGAAGGGCAGTCACAGGACTCCACCATGAACTCTGCAGGTCCTATTCTGATACGTTTTCAGCGCTTGACGGTATTCACAAGGGAGGAAGGTGGAAAAGATGGGGGAACATTATGGGATGGGGCTGAGCTTCCATCCCTTTTCTTTTTATAGGTATTTAGCCTGAGCGTGGCCAGAGGAACAAAGCTTTGACACAAGACAAAGGGCCAGAGCCAAAGGATTCTTGGCTTCTCACCCATATAAGTGCACAACCATATTTCTCCAGAAGCAAGCACTATTGTAGCAGCCTGGATAACCCAGCCTAGCCCAAGCTCATTAGAGCTTGGAAGATAAGCAGAGTTGTCCCTGGTTAGTTCTTGGATGGGAGACCACCAAAGAAGTCCAGGGTTGCTATGCAGAGGCAGGCAATGGCAAACCACCTCTGCCCACATCCTGCCTTGAAAACCCCGTGAAGGATTGCCACGAGTCAGCTATGACTTGGTGGCACAATGATTATTCAGTCCCACTTTATTCTATCGAGTTTACACCAGGAAAGCATTATGGGACTGCTGTGTCAATGAGCTGGGCCAGCAGATCTAGGACTTGCCCAAGATGTGATATAAAAGCACTAAAATAAACAAAAAATTGCTGCAGCAAGACCAAAACTGCCGCTTTGCAGGTGTACAATGCTTTTTAGCCTGAGTAGAAAGTTATGATAAACAGGACATGAGTCCGCTCAATAGCACATGCCAGCTGGGTTATTATTTTTTTTCCCCTAGGGAATTGTAGCATACATATGGCAGTGCAATTACCACTTGCGACAAAACCTTTCTTCTGCAGCCTACCATGTTAGTATCATGTCCACAGCTGGCTTAATACCATCTCACTTTTGAGACTTTGGGTAGGGTTTACACACACACACACACACACACAATAAATCTGGCTTTAAAAAGAATGTAAAACTCTATAGTCAGAGTCTAAATATTTTAATTTGAATCATGGCTTAGAGTGAAACAGTATACTCTGTGGGAGACTGGTGATCGGATCTCCTGCCATATTTTTTTAATGTTAAAAAGCAGCAATGTGCAGAAGTACCTGGATCGGGGCCACGGAGTGCAGAAAGAGGCTTCAGCCCTTCCCCTACCACATATTTTTCCTGAAATAAATCACACACTCCTCTAGCAAGCTGTTATTAGCCCTGCTAAGAAAAAAAGACAGTCACCCATATTGTACATCTTTTTTCCATTGGATTTCTCTTGGGAGCACGATCCAAATCTCTATGGATTCTTTTTAAAACTAATAAACTCATTAGGAGATCCAATCTGAGGTCTCCCGTACAACATCTAACTCATTCCTTAGATTTTTTTTTTGCTCTTGCCAAATGCAGATACAAAGCGTAAACTCATAAGACAGCACTTTAAGTGCCTGGAAGCAGAGATGATGTACTCGACACTATAAAGACTGCTGAGTGTGTATTCTGAAAAGATACCCACGTTTCTAAAAGTTCAGTTTTGATGCATAGCAGTCCAGCCCAAAATTCTGCATTAGCTCTGTTTGGGCATGATCCCAAGCACATCTGCAGCCTGAGCCTAATCCTGTTTCTCCGAAGTAAGCTCCATTGATTTCAGTGGGATGTACTTGCCTGTAGGACTGCAGCTGTTCAAGAACTGTGACTTCAAATCAGAGAAAGTTCTCTTCGCAGTTAAGTCCCATTGAAGTGGTGGGTTTCTGCTGATGGGAGGGAGGGTTGATTTTCATCAAATCTCCCTCCCCTGCAGACCTTCAGACCCCCCCCTTCATGCTGTGCATGGGGGTCCTCTCTCTGTCAGGAGAAGCAGGTCAGGAGGCATTTTGGGATGCAGTGGGAGCAGGGAGGCAACTGATGGAAACCTTTTTCTCCCCAGAAATGTTTGGTGGGATCAATGCCAATGGCACAAAATCATGATTAACAGCGCTGTCCGTTTCATTTAGATGCAACTGGCTTTCTCTGACCTGGGCCCAAAAGGAATTAGACTCCAATAAAAGGCATTTACAATGGCTTTGTCATTATAATTCTTTGGCTTTTATTTATTTTTTATGTATTTACTTCATTTATGCCCCACCTTTCTCCCCAATGGGGACTCAAATCAGCTTATATCATTTTGCTCTCCTCCATTTTATCCTCACAACGTTTTCCTCTCCTCCATTTCATCCTCACAACAACCCTGTGAGGTAGGTTATTGTGAGGATGCATAGTCACCCAGCAAGCTTCCATGGCAGAGTGGGGATTTGAACCTGGTCTCCTAGATCCTGGTGTGACACTCTTGTCACAGTGCGTCTCAAAACACTGCTTTGTTTCTGACTGCTAGCCAGCTTCATTCATTATTGTTGTTGTTATTATTAATTTCATGTGGGAATTTACTTTCAACTTTTCCACTTTAATCGTTAACCTAAGATGCAGCAGTTGAAAAGTTTGAGTAAAACTGTTAAAATTATGGTACAAATGTAAGGAGGGGGAATATTTATCAGGGTCATTTTTTTTACAAGATTTTTAAAATTTTCTTGAGTAACCCACTCCATCACACCATGGTTTAGTTCTTCATACATAATAAAGCACTTTGCAAATGGAAATGTCCATCTCATTAATGATAATGATCCATGCTTAACACATGCCTAAGAAAAAGGTCTCAGTTGCAAGGGAAACTATCTGCTTTAGTGATGTTCCCCCTATTTGGCTGTTATTTGGTCGTGTTACTTCTCCCTTGACAACACTGCAAAAACATGTCCCCTCCAGTGTTCCCTCTAGGCTGAGTTAGTGTGAGCTAGCTCACAGTTCTTTAGCCTCCAGCTCACACATTTTTGTCTTAGCTCAGGAAGGAGGGCTCCAGAGCAAACTAATTTATGCAGGAGCCACATCGCTCGCTCACAACTTCAATGCCAGTAGCTCACAAAGTGGAATTTTTGCTCACAAGTCTCCACAGCTTAGAGGGAGCATTGGTCCCCTCTAGCTCTGCTGAGTGATTCAGACTTTGGTCCTGTCTTGCCCTCACTATTGCAGCCTCTTCCACTCCGATCGTCTGCTGCCATGCCTCAGCAGCCCCTCACCTCTT